>NW_008631603.1:29021-51334 GCF_000691845.1 Merops nubicus
CAACAGAGGGCTGGAGCTGCTTACAAAACAGGATGCAGGTTTCTTAAAGAGCTACAAAAGAATTTTTGAATCACCTTCAGGTTTTCTTTCCTTGTGATATAGACAACTTAGTTCCAAAACTAACCAATGGTGATAATGTGGGCAAGATATTTATGGCAGTTTTAAACCAGAATCAGATACACAAGCACACAGATGCAGAAGGGACAGCAGTGAAGAAAAAGAAATTTAAATAGAATGATTTCCCCACAGACTTTTCACTATTTCACTTCAGATATTTTGGATATTTTAGAATCTTCAGCAATATCAGAGCAACAAAATGCTGCAGAAAACACATGAAAATCTTCACTGTCATGGAGTTGTTATGATTCTTAAGGAAGGAGGTTTGCTAGTCTAAAAAAATTACACACATTCCTTACAGGATAGACATTTCAAGATTCCCTAGGAATTCATGTGGAGGTGTTCATATCAATCATCAATTTGTTAGCCAAAATCTGCAGAAGGTGCCTTTGTTGGAATTCACTCCCACTGAGTTTTCAGACACAGAAGTGAAACAACACATTTTCACTTGGGAACTGATGGAAACAGCCAGAAGCCATAACTGCTTTCAGGTGCTTGAGAGGAAGTGTTGATACCATTTCATTTATACCAGTCATAACAGTTTATATCACTTTGATAGTGTCGGGAACATTCTACAATGATCACTAGCTCTTCTACCTGCTCAAAAAAGAATCTTCCTCCCTTTATTTTCCCTTCCTTTTTTTTTTTTTTTTTTTTTTTCTGAGAACATTCACAATTATATTTTCAGTTTTTCAGTTCAGAAGAGTAAAATTACTTTTGTTTGACTCTCTAGGTTTTAGAACAATGCACAAAATTGTGGATTTTATCTATTTCCCATTTGCAACTATGCATTTAAAAAACCACTTTGTTCTACAGATACTTATTTCATATATACATACATGAAAATCTGGAAAACCATGCTTTCAGAATTACTTAGAGTACAGTAAAAAAACTTCTATATTTAAAATCTGGGGAAAAAAAAATAATTTTAAGATCTCCTAGGCAGCTGGAAAAAATTGTTTTCAGAACTGTGTTTGTCGTGCAGATTGCTACAAAGTTAGAAGTTGCATAAATTAACAGTTTAAGAAATGAAGGTAGAGGATTGATTTAATTTCATACAAATTTTCTGTTCTAAAATTCCAGGAATCTGCAAATATCTATATACACAGAAGCCTGGGAAGACCATTTCACAGAGAACAAGCCTCACAGCACACAACACCACAAATAACATTAATCTTTTATTCTGCAGACTCACCTCTCTTGCATCTTGCTCCACACCAAAAGCCTGGGAGCATGAGGAGATGAGCATTACACTGCAGCATGTTATCAGTTCCAAACATCTGTTTTAGAACTGCAGATATGTATAAGACAGACTTATGGCTGAATAAGAAAAATATAGTAAAAAATGGAGGATTACAAATGGTGTGAGGGAAACTATATTTTTCTGTTTAAGCAGGGAACTGTGAAGCAAGAAGCCTGGTTATTCAATTGTCACAGCCATCTCAAGTCTCACTTTTCTCACCTGTAGAAGATTATAACATGAAATTACATCAAGTACTTCTAAAACCTTGGATGAAAAACAAAGTGCAGAATATTAAGATACCTGTTATTGACTTGGGGTTTACAAAAGGATTATTCTAATATTTTTCTTATTATACTTGTCCTTTTAGAACACACATAATTGCACTGCTCTGTGTGATTTGATTATGTGTAGGAGTGGCGTATAGAATAGGCTAGAGGCCTGTTTTTAATGTACTTATTATGTACTCACTCACAGTAAACAAGCTGCTTTGTGAAGAAAGACAGTAACAAAGCTTGGTTTCTGAAGGACTTGCATACCTTGCCTGTTAAATTCCTACTGGATAGACCAAATGTGTATATGCCTTGCTACCTTAGGAAGCCTGACTGTAACTTGGTATTTACCTTAATTCTATGTGCTGTTGATGTAGGCAGTTGTGGTGGCTTGCTTTTCAGTGGGAAAAGCATTATTTTCCCTGCTTTAGACAGACAGAAATAGCATCACTGTCACTCATCCACCTCTAGGTAGCTCGAAGTCTCTACATAACATGTAGGAGTCTTACAGGAGTAGAACTGGGTTCAATGCCATTTCGGGTGGGTTTCCATCAGGCATACCAAAAGATAGAGGAAGGATTTACAGTATTTTCATAAGTAATAAAGTTAAGCAGCGGTAGGAATATTCTTTAAGAAAATTAGTCATCAGGTTAGGTTAAAGCCAACATAAGTTATGCTTTATTAGGTTAGCTCACAGAGTAGTGTCAGCTGTTGGCATTCTGTAAAATTGACCTTGATAGAAAGTTCAGAATACCCCATTACACACACAGAAAGAAGCCAGTTCAGGTATATTGCATTTTAAATGGTCACACTTAATACAGGACTGAACGAGCTTCTTTTTCAAATAGACACATTATGACAGCCTTGAAAGGAGGTATTCACACTAATAGGCTTTTTATTACGTAATTCAGCACAATTTATGTTTACATGGTGTCCTTCATACAAGCGTATTAAAAAAAAAATAAATCTTTGCAGTCAACAGTAACTTGAAGTGAAGGCAATAGCAGGCAAACAATAATGTAAAGTGACTGTTCTATGAGGAAAAATGGTTGTGTTCTAAGTAGATGGTAGCAAAGAGAAGTGGGGAGAAGTCCAGCCTACCTTTGATGAGATGTTAGAACACAGATTAATACTGGAGTGACCATATGAAATACATTATGGTTGTTGTGAGTTCTGAAAACCTTTTCTTATGGTAATCCAAGACAATTAGGGTAGCAATCAGAGAGTCTAAAATGTTAATATTGATAAAATAGTGGAAATAGAAACAACAAAATGTCTTTTTTCTTTCCTCTACACTTGTCCTTCAATAGACACCAGTGACAATCCAGAAGTTGAGCTGACATTCTTGCCTAGCAAATTCCTAAGGGATAATAAAAATATTTAGCTGTCATTTTGATTTCCTCAGGAAAACAAATACACACTCCCACCCCATCCCAAATCCTGTAAAACTACACAGCCAAATTACTACACAGCACAATATTACTTGCTTTTTATGTATTCTCAGAGGAAATGATAGACAACCAATATGAAGTTGTTCTTTCCAAGTGTGAGATGTGACCCCATAAATTAACGTAAACTACAAAATGAGATGAGGAACAATTCACTCTAACTTGGAGAACACTGAATCCATTGAGCCTCCAAAGAGCATTATTTAAGAAATATGATTGTTGATTTAACCGACTTTTAATGTTCTGTTCTTAACACACCCTTTTCTAACAGTAGCTAATGATGCAAATGTTAAAAAATTCTCTTATGCTGAAGTCTTTAGGCAATACTTGCAGTAAGTAATGGTTGTGATTTTGTGTTTGAGCCTCTGTCTATCAAGGCTGGTACCCTAGACCTCTATATCTGCACTTGTATGCTTTTTGTTACATAAGAAAGGACCCTTGAAAATTCATTAAAAGCAGTGCAATAAAAAGATTTGCAACTATAAACAAAGAAATACTATCACTAACATTCTGTTTTATTAAAGGCTGTTGTATGATTCAATAGTATCCAATGCAGAAACTAGAACTTCAAGTCAAGAATACAACCAAAGCTAAAACACAAACCAGGAGCAGCTAAAAGTAGAGCATGAGAAGTTCTGTCTGAGTAACTGAACCTGAGCTAGCTCTGCTACAGGTCATTTCACAACCTCTAAAGACTTTGATGCTTACACCAACTCCTTGTGGACTCATCTCAATCAGCAATAGCTTATGCAGTACCTTTGGATCTTAAGATCTATACTGTAGAGAGTTATAACAGCAATCCAATCCCAAATCTTTAACTACTTCAAATATTTAAGTATTTATTAAAATATCACTTACTATCCTTCTCCTTGATCAGAAAAACATCCTTACTAATGTAGGGTTTAGAGGAATATGTGTTTACAGTATAAGGAAATTATCACAATAATAGTAATTTGCAAAAGATGTGGGGGATTTAGTGCATTTTCTTTCTGAAGCAAGAAAAAACAAGACAAGGAATTAAATTGCTTAGCAATTAATTTTTCTTTTACATAAGCTCAAACTGCGAATAATCAAACTCATTCTACTGAGTTAGAAGAATAACTTCAAATTCTCATGTTTCTGCTCTTAAAGCATTAAAGAACTGACAGACAATTAGTAACAGAGTGTTACATTATTCAAACCAAGGGTCTACTACTTATTCCATAGCTAAAACCTACTGTCATGCAAGAGAGAAGACAACCTAAGAGCCTGGCTTTCTGATGGCACTTGCATGCAGAAATCCTGCAGAAGTCTCTGTGAATTGCTCACATTCTAATGATGGAAGTGGACTGCATGTCACATTGAGCATTTACACATACACAGAGCCTAGCTTGCCACTGCCTTCCTAGCTTATGTAGACACTCGTGCCAGTTGCAGTGGTGTGCTGTAAAATGGTACTCCACCATAAGCAAAGGGAGAACTCAGAATTAATAGGGCTTTCTACAGAAGAGGGTCAACTCACAAGCAAAAGGAGTAGAAAATTTGGCAAGTCAAATTTATAAACTTCTATTATCACCTCCTCCAGATCCGTTTTTGCACTTTCTAATGGGAAATTTACCTATCAACCAGCTACAATCATGTTTATCTTCAAAGTAATAGAAGTTATGCCTTCACTAGTTAGCAATTCTTTGCACCAGTTTAAGGTGCAAGCTTCTGTGATCAGCCTATAATAACTTGTGTCATTTTCTACTTGAATTATAGTTATTTCTGAAGCATGTTATCTTTTCCACATTCTTTCTGGCTACAGAAGGAGATGTAACAGTAATCTTTTTGCAATGCCATTTGTAAGCTAAATTTATGTTCCAGATTTGCATGTTAAGTGCCTTCCTGGTAAAAGCAGCTCTCAAAGACAGCATGTTTATGCTTCCATTTGTGCTCAAATTTGAATGCTAAAGCAAAGCCAAGTGAAAAAAAAAAAAAAAAAAAAAAAAGAAAAAAAGTTATTTTAGTTCTTTTTATCTCAAATCAAATGTGGATTGTTTATTTTGATTATTGACTAGGTCTCCTTTCTGAGGGGGGTAAAAACTCAACTACTAGCATTTGCAGGCAGTGCCTAGATATTATTATTTTGTGCTTGCGTTGTTTTCTCCAGAGTTTGTACTCAGGACTGCCTATACCTTAAAAAAATCATAATGTTTAATGCAATGACTACTGTCTCTGCAATACCCCAAATTCATACATAATGAAGTGTATCCAGTTAGTCATATATTTTAATTACTTTATTTGTATGATCTCTGTCTTGTAAGTATACTGTTTGTAAAAGGAAGAGCATCACTACTGACAACAAGCTCATTTACCACAATTTGAAACTTGCTTAGTTTAAGTTGAAGACATTTTGACATGTATTGCTAGGTTGCTTTAATGTGAACTAAATCTCTCTTCAGAGATATGTCTTGAAGCATATTTACACACACATATACACATGATCAGCAGGACTGTGCTTCATGTCACACAAACATCCATTTCTGACCTGATGCCCATCCAACACTTCTACCACAACACTATTCTGCCTTTATCTTTCCAAGTCCTGTTACAATTTTCTCTTTAAATTTCCTGTTGTCACAGTTCTAGAAAGGAGCTAGAAAGTGGGGCCTTGGAAAGTCAAATCCCATCAATATGTAACATTAAATTTAATCCAGTCTTTGTACTAGTGGGTTAGAGTCACAGACAGAGAGGACCCAATGTCTTCAGCCTCCAAAGTTCCTTGGCACTAAGACACACAAAAACAGGGAAAAAATCTGCTGCCTTTTGGCTTACAGCAGTGTAAAAAATGCAGTTCCTTTTGTTTATCATTCACTTTCTCTCAAAGCAACTCTTTTGTCATACGAATTTCCTTATTTCTTACCTAAAGAACTTCCCAAATCCATCAGAGGAGGCCCTGGTCCAGCAGCTGATGTGGCAGCAGGCAGTCGAGGAGCAGCAGGAGCCCTGGGAAGGGCAAATGGGAACTTGGGGGGTGAGGGAAGGAGGTCCTTGCCCACTGAGCTTTCTAGTAAAACAGCTTCCTTCAAAACCATTTCTGAGGCCAGACCTAAGACTTGTCTAATGCCTCAAAAGCATTGTTCTTAAAAGTCTGAGGTGCTTTAATATTCTTCTTGTGATTTGGTGTCAAAACATGGAAGAAGAGGCAAATGTAAAAGGAAAATAAAACCCAAAAAAGCTCATCTAGCTAAGAAAGGGCAGAATGGAGCCCAGAAGTGAGAGGTGAGGGAAGAGTGCAAGAGACGCCGAGCCCCACGAGCGGAGCGGTCTCTCCTGAGGGAGCTGCGGCCTGTGGAGAGGCCCAGGCCGGGGAACAAAGCAATGCTGACATCGTTTCTTTGGGTCTTTTCTTAAATACTTCCTTATCTAAATCACAAACGCCCCATCCAGCCTTATAGATTTCTAGCTCTGTGCAAGCAGAACAATACACACTTTAGGCTGAGGAACTTGCAGTTACCTTTTTCTCCTTTTGTTATCTCTGCAGACTGTCCCCTCTTTTACACCTCACTCCTTCCTGCTGTTCCTCTTTATTGCCCTTCTGTCACCCAATGCACAAAGTAATATGTAGAAAACTATGCATGAGAGGAGTTAAAAAGACACGCTATTACCCATTGAAGTCCACTATACTCGATGTCTTGCTATATAATTAAAAATCATTGAATTATAGAATCACAGAATCACCATGGTCAGAAAGGACCTCCAGGATCATTAAGTCCAACCTTCCTCCCAATATTTCCCTAGACCATAGCCTCAAGTGCCACGTGCACTTGTTTTTTCAGCACCTCTAGGGATGATGACTTCCCCACCTCCCTGGACACCCCATTCCAGTGCCTAACCACTCTCTCAATGAAGAAATTCTTCCTAATATCTAATAAAAATCTTCTGTGTCATTGAAACCATTTCCCCTAATCCTATCATCAGCAATTTGGGAGAAGAGACCAACACCAGCCTCACTACAACCTCCTTTTAGGTCGCTGTAGAGAGCAATAATGAAGATGTTATTTTTTTTTCCACATCAATAGCAAATAATTGAAAAAACAAAACAAAACAAAACCTCCTGAGTGGTCCTGCTATGACACATCCATAGCAAGACCAAGCCTAATTAAATTCGTGAATAAAAGGAAGTCAAAGCTGTTATTTTTCTCAAAGAAAGATTGGTCAACAGATTACGATGATTATTGCCAATGAGGCTCAGTATCTACTCTTTGAACCTCTTTAGTATCTACTCTTTGTACCTCTTTGGTGCAATACTTCTCTGTAGGAAGATGTTTCTGTCTTACTAGTTTGCACTCTGATTACAGTAATTTAATAAAGGCATCAAAAGAAGTTATGCTTAGTTCTTCTTAGCTAGAAGATCAGAGGAAAGGAAGATGAATACAAATCATAACAACAACATAAAAACATTGATAAATCTACATGCAAGACATTTTTCTTTTGCACTAAATAAAGCACATGCCTGTCTCCAGTGGAAGGAAATTACACTTCATTTTTCCCTGGAAGTGTTTTCAAGCGATCATTTTTTTCAGAGAGGAATCAAAATTGTTCAAATATTTTCATTAAATTATTTTATATTTTGATCCCTAATTTTTATTGTGTTTTGAATTTTGATTAAGATTCCTTTGAAAAAAAAATTTTCAAAGTAAATTTATTTTTGCCATCGATTTCAATATTTCATTTCAAAATTTCAGGTTCTTTCTCTTTTACTTCATTATTTATTTTATATTTTGTTATTTTATACAATTTCCCAACATCTCAGTATATCTTTTATGCACAAGTAGGAAGTAATATAATGTGGAAAGCATTTAAAACAGCTCCAAATAATATCAATTAAAATTTAAAAATAACGTAATATCTCTACCATAGACATGTGATTACTACCAGAATGCCATAAAATGAGAAAATAAACACCCTTCAAAAAAAGTTTAGTAATTCCTGTGGCAATTCAGCTGAAATGGTGAAACATTTTTTCCTCCATTTTTTAAAGAATTTAACAGTTTTGTTTTTTTTTTTTCTCCCCACAAGCATTTAATTTTGCCAGGATTTTGTTCTGTTTGGAAAAAAAAAAAAAAAAAAACAAACAAACAAACAAAAAAAAACAAACAAAAAAAACCCCAAACAAACAAAAAACCAAAAAAACCTTTCTATTTTTAGCACCAGGCAGGAAGAAGTGATGTTTCTTTTCCTCTGATAAGATTAGAAAGCCTCATTTAACACAATATTTTCAAAGATGAGATCATATATCGTATTTGCCAAGAATGAGTGCAAGCCAGAAGTTAATAATAAATACATCCCATAATTACAGAGTTTTTGAAACTCAATTCCTCCAATTTGGAACAGTGGGTCAATCTCCTCTTGCTCTTGAAGCATTTGCTTTGCAGAAATCCTCACCGTGACAAAAGAACATAATTTTTAGATTACATAGTGACAAGGATCTGAAAATGAATTAATAAATAAAATAATTCCATAAACTTTAACAACATCTGTAACTGTTTTATTACACTGCTTAATTTCTAGGGTTTGGTTGTTTGGGTTTATTCCCTGAACAAACTAATGCTTTCTCTGGAAGACAGAACTGAGCTTTACCTGGCTCA
Organism: Merops nubicus; assembly: GCF_000691845.1. Classification (NCBI taxonomy): domain Eukaryota; kingdom Metazoa; phylum Chordata; class Aves; order Coraciiformes; family Meropidae; genus Merops; species Merops nubicus. Next base: position 37,711 of record NW_008631603.1, read on the forward strand.
ACTTTTCTACTCTACTCCAAGTAGTCTGCAACATCAGTATTGCATGACTTACCCATCAGGAGAGAAACACCTATTCCTGGTACATTTTAGTTAAAATCCTGCTTTGAGCAACCCTCTAGAATAGACCAGTCAGGATGATTACTAGCTATCTAATGGAATTCCAGTTGGGATAGTGAGCAACCAGTTACACATTTTCAATTAACTCATCAGCCTGAAGGTATGAATATACACTAAACCCCACCAGCCTTCTTAAAATGCTGTATGAAGTTTGCTAGCACTCCCTATAATTTGGGTTTAAATTGAGCCCCGGGTTAAATTCTGAACTCTGCTCCACGAAAATTACTGAACCTTGTGGGGCTCTGCTTGCAGCCAGCCTTGGGACTCAGCTGCTCCTATAAGATACAAGACCAAATACAGATTTGCTGAAGGGAAATGACAAGCCTCAGAAAGATTGCCCATCACGCACCATGTGGAATTTAATTACAGTTCTAGTCCATCCTTTTTGCCTCTTTCAGTAAGGAGTAGATATTTCAGTTGATATTTCTTTCCCATATAAATTAAAAAATACAGATATATTTGGATGGAGTGAAGCAGTTTAGGATGTCAGAAAATTGATGATCTTGTTCTTTGGGTAGTTTCATTGTGTTTTTCTTTTGTTCCCTCATAGAATCACTTAGGTTGGAAAAGACTTAAGATCATTAAGTCCAACCATTCACCTAACTCTATCAAGTCCACTGCTAAACTATATATGCTATATCTATATCTACATGACTATATCTATCATGTTATATCTATCATGCTATATCTACATAACTTTCAAACACATCCAGGGATGGTGATCCAGCCAATTCTGTGGGCAGGCTGTTCCAGTGCTTGACAACCCTTTCTGTGAAGAATTTTTTCCTGCTATCCAACCTATACCTTCCCCGGTGCGACTTGAGGCCATTTCCTTTTGTCCCATCACTTGTTACTTGGGAGAAAACACCAGCACACACACTCCTGTCAGGTAGTTGCAGAGAAGGAGGTGGTCTCCTCTGAGCCTCCTTTTCTTCAGACTAAGTGGTTTCAGTTTCCTCAACCACCCCTTATAAGACCTGTGCTAATCTATGAGCAAATATTCCCAACACAAACTCATCCCAATCACATAATTTTCAGAAGGCGAATAATAAAATAGAGGTTCATAAATTAACATGTTCCACTTTATAAATTCAGCTCTTCATCTCAAACCTATAGAGTGATACTATTATCAGTATTACTAAATAGTATTATTATTATTATATTTGCCTGCTCAGATTTTACCAGTAATGAAGGAGACATTTTGCTGTTGTAGACACTGTTAAGGAACAGGTACAGTATACTACCAGAGATTTTGTTTCATGACTCAGATTTTAAATGTTTAAAAAAAAATGGTTTGTAACCAAAATGTCTGTTACTAGACTTTAAATAAATACACACATTACAATCCTACTGCTGAATGTGCTGCGCAGTAGTGATCAGAGATCACTTTGCCACTGCCTGCAAATGGAAATAAAAGATGGCATTATATAAGCCAGCCCAAATCAGATTTATACAACAATATTCTGTTAGTATAGCTACTCATCCAATGTAAATAATTAAATCCTTTGACTCAAATCCTTTGATTTAAATCCTTTTAAAAATTAAATCCCATGAAGTCAATATAGCATGAAGCATTTCTGCCTCACCTCTCTCCCTACTTTAAAGACTATCACTTCAAAAAATAGATTTCCAGAGTAGCATGAACAAGAGATTTTAAACTACTTGTTAAAGTCATCCAAGTAACTTCAAGTTATTTCCTGGCTTGCATGAAGACAGAACTGTAATGACTTGAATTATTCAGTATCTTCATTGTAATATAAGGAAAGATTATAGAAGTAAGACAGTGATTGCAAGCATCATTTAAGCAATGCCATTGGCATAATTCCTGGATATTTTTAGCTTTTCATCTAAGACTGTATTTTAAGTACCATCAAATATTAAAAATAAATGCTTTTTATTTAATAATAGCCAGTAGAAAGTTTGTCACATCTTTAAAGAGGAACTCCAATTACTCTACCCAAACAATCAAGTATCAAAAAAAACCAAAAACCTGTATCAAACTAAACAGTATTTATTGAGCAATTATTTCATCATTCAGTCCATAGCAATTTTGTTATGATACTGTTTCTGCCAAGAAAAGCAGATATTTGCCATGCTTAAAGAAAGACAACATCCTTACTGATAAATTGTCTTTCCTTCTAATACTACTAGTCAACCAACAACTATTTAGATCAACTGTATTTTAAGCCAAAAACTTAAAGGAATTCCTAGCTCTATAACTTTTCAAAACAATGGAGATAAAATTCTCCAGGTAAAATACTATCATTTCCCCCCCTTCTCAGCCTTACATAAAGGAACAACAATTATTGTGTGAAAGTTCTACGACTAAATGTAACTCTGCAATTCAGTCACAGAAATTATTTGGTCATACAGGTAACTGAGCTAGTTTTGAAACAGCAAGTTGAATTAGTAGTAACAACCTAGTTATGACAGTACAGAGTTCAGTCAAGGATCATCTACCCTGCTTGTCAACACAGTACTTTTGCAGCTGCAGTGTAAGTATACTGTAACTATCCTTATTTTGCATGTTCCTTTTGTTCTGCAAATACTGAAAATCAGCAGGGTAAGTGAGGCAAGGCCAAGTCCAGACTTATTTTTCACATTTGCAAGGTAAGCTGAAACTTTTATCAAGGAGTCTCTCTAGACACTTACCGAATATGGGTTTTTGGTTTTTTTTGAGATTGTTTTGAGGCAGGTGAAATTCTGATAAAGATTTAATAAAACTGCATCCATAATAATATTTTTTAAAAGGCATATTCATTCCAAGCAAAATCAGAGGGAGACAGAATACAGAAAGCTGCTTCAAACTCTTACTGCGCTGAGGATATTTTGAGAAAAAAAAAAAATCTAGTTACTCACTGTATTTATGCGAGAAGAGTCATCAACATAACTTCACTTGTTACATGCTGTTGAAATATACATTAGATGCTGGTGCCGTGTATGTGCCTATACAGTCTTCAAATGATAGCAAAACGTTAGCAACTTGATTTAGTCAGGGATGTCCCTGCAGGGAGGTTGGACTAGATGACCTCTGGACATCCCTTCCAACTCAAATAAACTATTGATTCTAGATTCAAACTTTTATGATTCTAAAATTTCTATCACCTATGAAGTAAACAAACTGTGACACAAATATTGTAGTATATTATCAGATTTTCTGTACTGATATTAGGGCTATCATTGCAATAGATTAAATGACTTATTCAACTAAACTGACCATCATTTTGAATACTATGATGTTATGAATGCTGATAGAAAAAAAAAGCCCAGACTTTGTTAACAGTTCAGATACAAATGAATATCATAAGTCATTGTTTTAAGCAAGATTTGTGGTGAAAAACTCGTGTTGCATGCACATCTTCTAGACAGTTATTTCCCCTATAGTCCCTGCAGGCTAGCCTACAAAGCAGTGCAGGTTTGGTTGTGGGTTTTTTTTGTTTGTTTGTTTGTTTTTTGAAAGGGTTTTATTTTTTGGAAATTAAAAGAATCTTGTCATATGAATTGTCCTTCCTTTCCTTCAAACTGGAGTATAAACCAGAAGCAGATCAATCAGTTAGGAGAAGAGGATGAAAAGTGTTATCCATCATTCTTCAATAAGGCAAGCCCAAGAAAAGCAATTAATTGTATTTACTGAAACATAGCTAAATCCATTTCTATTTGCAGATGGATTTACCTGAATGCATCTCAACTCACGAAAAAATGAAAGTGTGTAAGAAAGCCCTAATAATTGGCTTAATGGAAGACTTAACATTCTTATCTCACTAACGTTATCGTTATCAGTAGGCCTACATTGATTTTCATTACCTTAGCATTTGGTTTTTCACTGTTTTCAGTCCTGGACATGCCAGCTGAAAATATTAATACAGATAAGAATTGATAGCTTTGTGGATGCCCTGCTGCTACTAAGAGAGGAAAATTTTGAAAGTTTTCTCAGCCTGAAATTTATAGCACCCATTAAGAGAGTGTACTTTCTATAATTACAGCTGTGGTGGAAGAGGGTTGCTATACATCATGAAACCAGTTTTAACAAGCTATAGCAGATTTAATCACTGAGGACCTTTCCCTTCTCTTTCCATTTCTTTTTTCTTTCCATCAAATCCTCCATGAATCATTTTTCAGTTATTTGCCTAGTTTTTCCAGAGATGATCTAGCACTGAAGAAACACGTTAAACATAGTTAAATAAAATAAATAAAAAACCAAACCAAACCAACAAAAAAAAAAAAAAAAAACAACCCACCACAACACCCTTAAAATGTACTGTGGTCAAACATATGTAGGATACATTAGAGATTTAGTGCGCTGTAGACTTATTTTTGATGAAGATTTGTCCTGCATTATGCACTTGGTCTCCACTGGTGTAGTAAAAAAGTGTTTCAAATGTTTAATGGAACAGAGGTTGAAGTCACATGCCAAGGCACAATTGAGAGCACTGCACTTGTAACAGGGATGAGGGTATGAGGGTTAGTCCACTAGTTTTTCCTCTTTGCCTACCTGGCATGCATGTAGCAATGACACCTGGGTGAATTTGGTTGCCAGTAAGGATGCAGTGTGGGCACAGTCCTGGAGCTCTATCAGGCTGTAGCAAATGAAACCTCTGTCCTCGATTTGTTCTACACTAGCCTTAATGCAGAAATAACCAGACTGTACTAAATTCGAAAACTTACAATCTCCAACTCATTGTCAGTTCTGCCATACCAGTGTCAAATTCAAGTAATTTTGTTTGATTATAAATTATTCGAATAAAGCCAACATGAATTATTCTGTGCTTCTCATTTCAACTCCAGGAGTAGATCTTCTGTGTGAACTCTACTCATGGTGTATTACCATATTACGTATACATGGAATACAGTATATAATGCATTATAGAAATATATAGTTCATATTTTAACCTTTTGATATCCAAAGAATTCAGAACTAATATGACACCTACATGATCACAACGAGAAATATTTTTTTAAAATAAATTGTATGTAAACCTTAATTTTAATTTTCTTTTATGATTTAGAAACTCAGCAATATCAGATCTCCATGAAGTGGATGCCTCTTCAGTAGTTCAGACACTGAAATAGTTGAAGAACATTAAAATTACTTTTGGAAAAGAAGTCACAAGATAGATACTTGACCTGATCTTAAATTAGGAATCTATTGGCTTTGACATGTATGCTGTTACACAAAAATCATACTTGCTGAGGAGAGACATCTTAACATGCAGCGTCCATCCAAATTAGGGTAAAGAAGGTTTCAAACACGGGTATAGCCCTATCCTGACTTTGTTCCTCCTTCTACCATGCAGCCTTCTAACAACATTTGCAGTTTTTAGGTCAGAGCAATTAGAATTTTAAAATATTCAAATAGCAAGAAATTCATTAATACACATAAAAATAACAACTTGAGGAGTTCATTATTAACAACAGTACTGAAGTCAGTTTTGGTTTTTTTGATGATATGTTGTTGCTGTGACATCTTTGAGAGGTCTGTGGTATTATCTAGTGCAATGCTGCCCAGCCTCAAAAACTGCAGGACTTATAAATTAATCCTGAAATATTCCTTTCCCTCTCCCTTCTCCTCAACTGTGAGAAACATTGCACCATTATGTAAACTGGCATGTCCTAGAAGGATACCCCACCTTTGTACGTGGTCCTAGAGTCAGGCCCAGTTCTGTGTTGCTTGCAAACACAGGAAGAAATAGTTGCTGCCTGAATATCAGTTTTGTGTTTCCAGAAGGTAGATTTGAAACAACCCACAGGATACACTGGGCTCTTGTTTGGTCCACACTGCTCTATATTTATGTGGATCACTGCCAATAGTATAAAACACAAGCAGACTACCTTACTAAATACATAAATCAAATAGTTTGCTAAATACAGACTTAAGTTTTTCTGTGTATGTGCAATTATGTTTAAGTGTGTAAAGTCATATTTTGAGCAGGACCCATTTCCAAATAAACATATTCTATTGCACCTGTAAGACATGATGACATCATCAAATGCCCTTTTTTTATTAGTTGTCAAATTATTTTTTTTTCCCTCTAGGTGCCTTTTGTTCTTCTCTGTGAAAATATTTATATTATCAAGATATGTTAATTTACAAAAAAGCATAAAGTGTTGCAGGAATAGATTTGCCAGCACTGATAATGCATGAGATTTGTTTACTCTGGGGAATAAATCAGAGAAACAAGTTATATTACCTTGCCAGGAAGTCATGCTGCTAGACTTTTCTTTGCAGAGAAAGATTTCCTCAGAAGTAGTGTTGAAAAAAAAAAATAAATAAATTTCAGCTTCCATTCAGTTATCTATCACATCCTAACATGCTGGCAACTAGAAACAAGAAAAATATATGCATATAAAAATGGATATATTTGTATGTGAGAAATGGGATAAACACTACTTATAACTCTTTGGAAACCAGAAAAATAGCTCATACTCTCATTTTATACACATCCATGTTATGTGCATATATAAAAAATGAAAATATCGCCCATAACTACTGTGAGCAAGGCTGATAAAAGATCAGACCACTGATAAAGCCAGAAAACTTTTTGCTATACATTGCTATGTTTTTTCTAGTAGAATGTGTTGCCTGTCCTTGTACAATAAAAGAATAACAACGCTACTCAAATGGGATTTAAAAAGCTATAAAGAAACAAACTGCATTTTAAATGACCATTAAGAAGCATTTCAGATTGCAAGATCAATTCTGTAGCTGAGAAAAGGAATGAAATCCTGCCACTAGACCCATCCAGCACTGAACTATGAAATGGGCTGGAAAATATATTGCTGAACCCTTTGCCAGTAGGAAAACATATTAAATCAATGCAAGAATATTTAGGTAATTAAAGTTGTATAACTTGAGGTAAGAAACAGAATGTGATTTGTCATAAACAATCAGCAATGCATTCTAATTTATTAAATAATCAAACCCAAGGTATTAGTGTCCCTGCCTGAATGCTTCATTTCCCTCAGTGTATCCATCCCTATGAGACAAACAATCGCTCACTTTGCTGTCAGTATGAGAGGAAATTGTACCTCATATGTACAGAAGAGTTGCTCAGAAGTTTTGTCAATGTATTTGTTATTGAAAAATACCAGTTCATCCCAAAGTAATATATATCAGGAAAATGGAGCTACAATTCTAATTTGATATCTCCTATTATCAAATATAGATATGAATAAACATTCTTCCTTTTCAGAATGCCAGGTCAGACATGCTCCTCTCAGGATGCAACAGTTGATGTTAAATGATTAAAATGTTTCCAAATAAATGTAGATCCTGTAAAACATATTAAAGAGGGCAAGCATATGCTCTATATATTCTGTCAGTTCTTTTAGGTTGTATGTTCCACATATACGTTAGTCTCTACTAGAAATTGTAACACCAGGAGTAAAAAACTGTTTATTATTTGCTGCAGTGTCTACTTTAAAGTTACAAAAACATTGGCCTACATTAAACATTAAAAGCTTTCACAGATTTTAAGGAACCTGTAAAACTGTTCCAAATTATAATATCATCATCCTTCAGTAATCTCTTGAAAAAATAAAATGCATTTATTACTAGTTTCATATTCATAAATGCAATTGATTTAATTAAAATGTTTGAAAAGTACAAAGCACAGATTTTTTCCCACAACTAAGTTTGAATTAAACATGCAAATGTCTCCTAACCATGACTTATGGTGAATAATTGACTTAAAGAGGAAAAAAAAAAGGGCAATAATTTACAACATATCTGTTTTTCCCTATCAAAAAATCAGTAGAAGCCAGGTGGAGAATAGGATGTTAAAAGTTCCAGATTCTCATGATTTTCTAAGTTTGCATAATAAATGTGACAACCCTCCCACAGCAATCTTTTTATCATATTAGTTCCGCAAACCAGTTTATCTGAGTGTATTGTTCACACAGAAAAAAAATTCTCATTTATTTATAATTGCCTAATCAACTGAAACTTAATTGCATTATGCTGTAAGGACCTTTGATGAAGCTTTAGAAATCTGCATAAACATTAATAATTTGAAGCCCTGAATAATAAAAATTTAAAAAATATGAACTTCAAAAGCACTGAAAAAGCTAGGTTTTATTTGCTTTATACTTTCATCATCTCTTCAGTTTTCTGTTTATATAGTATTCAGTGAAAAGTAATAAGCACAGGGACTTTATTGGAAGGAGGAGGAGTTTAATGACATCCAATATACTTAAGACATTTAAATTTCCAACAGTCAAAAAAATCTAATGGTTAATTTTACAAATGGAATGTTTTGTAATTCAAAATCACTCTGTATTACAGAGAACTCCTTGATACAATCAAAGGTTTCATTACTGAGGTTTTTTTTAGAAATAATCTTATTTCTCCATACAAATATGTTGCTAGTGTGGATTGAAATGTGAATCTTTTGCAGTCAACTGAGTCTTGAAAACAAAGATGAAACAAATTAGTAAGGAAATCACATGTAGCAGTGCAGAAAGAAAGAAATAATACTAGGTGAAATCTGCATTACCTGTCTCACGTATGACCTATATAGAAGAGGAGGCGGGGAGAGGAAAAAGTCCCACTGTAGTGGACTTTTGTTCCTATCAAGACATGGAAAGTATCAAATTAAAAAAAGTGTGATATTATGTTTCATTAGAAGTGCTAAACAGGCATAAAAGTGAACATTTTCCAAAGCCTAGGATGATATTTGCACAGATTTCTATTTCATTAACTCTTGCTTTTCTCCTTCTCCTACCTCACATTTGGGGAAAATTCAGACATCAGGATGTTAACATTTTCTTCAGTTCTGACTGGAAAGGTGGAGAGTTTACTGGCTTTCAAATACACCCTTTTAAGTAGAGGAGTATATGCAAGGAAATCTTTTATGTTTGTTTTTTGAGGGTTTTGTAAACTCATTAAAACACACACACACACAAAAAAAGAACTCCAGCATTTATGTTTCTACCTGATTTCTACATAAAATATATTTTCTTTTGTGTTCTCTGGTCATGAACTGTGACTTTACAAAACTAAGCAAATCCAGTAGACTGTAGATTAATTTATATCCCCTATATAACCTGGCATTTGAAAGCTCTAATATTCTACTTGCTCTATAAACTCAAAACAAAGACATAGTTACATCTTTTCCATTTCAAGACCCTACACACTGTGAACACAGCAAGAGACAAAGAGCAAACACTGTCAAACAGAACAAGCAAATAGGTCAGCACAGCAGTGCAGAGCACCCTCAACACTGCACAGTTGCTCATAAGCATAATGGGAAGCAAGTTAGGAAAAGTATCTGAAGGAAGAGCATGAGGTAATGTGATAAAACCTCCTCACAAATTAAGAAGACACTTGGTTTGGGGCAAGAAGAATAAAAAGGGCAGATGAGGGAAGCTGATAAATTCTCTCTGGGTAGGGAGAAGGGGATGAGGAGTCCAGGGCAGATGACAAGAGAGGGTTCACCTGGGGAATGAAACAGATCACAATGGGGGATGGATAATAATGAAGAAAAGAGACTGCAGCTAAAAGGAGATTTGCATAATATGCCATACCTCCAGATAGTGTATGTTATCATAATTTTGAGTCAATAGAGCTAAGTTGCTTTACAGAAAATAAATAAAATCTATTTCCTGTGTAGAAATCACACCTATTATTGTATAATTTTTTTCTAAGGTAGATTTCAATTCTTAAGAAATCCTACCAAATTAATTCTAAAAGTAATGCTCTTTATATAAAATATAATCCCATATAACAGAAAGAACTGAGAAAAAAATATCTGGCAGTATTTTATAAAAGCACCTGTAATATCTATAATAAGATAAGGAAAAGAGGGATTTACTTGGAATGTATTTGTGGCCTTCTCCACAATACAGAAGTATAGTAAAATACGTGCAGCACAAAGATTGTTTAAATTGACTGTAACCCTTTAAATTAAGGGAGAATAACAAGGTAATTGCATATAACATTGAAAAAGTCAAGATAATTTGAAGAGATCAACAGAGCATAAATTCCACTAAGTCAGTTCATGCCTATCAAATAACAGGTCTGCATGATGTAAGAAAACACAAAGAATTTAAGCAATAAATGATGGGGAATAAAAATATAAAATAAGTTACTATGACTTAAAAGCAATTGAATAAAATGAAAGGGGATGTTTGCCTGACTGATCCTAGTTCATTTCTATGAAAGTTTACTGCTAAGTTTTAATCAAACAAACATGACTGGCAACCAGAAATAAAGACAGAAAAGCAATAGGACTGAGCAGTACTCCAGATATTTATGGAGATTTGAATTTTCAGATTTATAGACTGTTTAAATCAGGATTCAGACAGGGTATATTTATGAAGTCGTACTACAGTATGATTATACTGCACATGAAAATGTATAAAAATATTTAATTCATATCTAGAATCTTCTACCTCTTTTTGAATTCCAGTATCAAGCCCCTCAATAAAATCTTCTGCACAACACTTAACATTTACAGATGGGATCTCTTATATCAATTATACCCTCACACCATATTTTTTTTTTATGTTATTCCCTTAAAGTGCACTTACCATGCTGTCTGTCTCTCCAAAGAATCATATCTTTAACCCCCAAAACCACCAAAACCAGTACACACTTGGGAAGGCAAAATTTGTCCATCATGATCTGAAAGCTACTCTATTCTCATTGTACAACATGCAATTTAGGGTCAGGTTTGCAAGGTACATTTGGTGGTATTGCCTTGCTTAGTACAATAAAAAAAAAATATCTAAAATGCTTTAGGGACATGTGAAACAAAATTAATTGAATTCTGCGTAAAGAAATATTGATTGCAAATATGTATTACTGAACAAAATGAGTCTAAACATGGTTGCTGTTGTCCTGATGAACTGAACTCAATCCCAAGTAAGCGAAATAAACAAAGCAAGGTCACAATTTATTCCTAGATTTCCTTCAGCCTCTCAGTTCTGAAAGACTGAACCAATATTTGCTCCTCCTTGCCAAAAAGGCACCTGTCGTTCCTCATCCATTAACTTGCTCCTAGTTTACAAATATAGCACAACTCAGATTAGCAACATTGCTTTTTCAGAGCACTGAAAAGTAAGATCCAACTGAAGAAGTACAGAAGACTCTTCTATATTTTAAACATCTAAAAATATTCAATTCCTTTTTTGTAGAGTGGAATTCCAATGAAAATCTGCTTACCTATCAGTCTCTCACTCATCACTACTTGCCACCAGTGCAATTTCCTTTGCTAATAATAACTTGAGGTCATTCTGTTTTGTTCCCTTGTGTGATGGCACCATTTTTCTACAATATTAATAAAAAAAGAAACTCAATTATCTGATATAGAGAGCCAGACCAAAACAGTTATACAATAAATAAGAAGCTGCACATCTTTGGATGACTTTTAAAGGACTATTGTAAATATAGAAACTAATATCTCCTTGTTCATAAGCATATATCTAAATTCATCTTTTGGGGTCTTTGATTCAAGATGTGAACTACCTCACAGAAACAAGGGCTTCTGCAGATCTCTAAATTAACCCAATAGATCACTTCTGGGTGATAAAAGTGTGATATGGAGGAAGAAAAAAGTTGTCAGTAAATGGGCCTTCTCTTATTAGGTTTTTAGCAAAGAAATAAAGATGGTCTTCCAGTCCTTGTAGTTTCACAGTATAAGATCTTTCTCATCCATTTGTACATGGTCACTGCAGTTTGATACACTTTAGAAGGAGCTGTGTCATGTATTTGGCTCTCTCATAATATTACGGTACATTTAGGAAAAGGAGGCTGAAGACTATTCATTCCAGGCTCATTTCCTGTCAAAATGGTTCATTCCCATTGAGATCAAGAGCCACTGATAAATTCCACCTGCTTAGAGTTTGTAGGCTGAAACTCTGTTAATATGTAAAACAATATACAGTGTACCAGATCATTCAGAGTAGAACATAAATTCACTCTGAAACTTTTCAATGAAACAACAGAGAGGGAGGAGAGCTTTATCTTTTACTGAAATGAGAAGTTCACAGTTAACCTTTCATGTATGAGAAAGGATACCCAGCCCAACAAAGAGATGTTTGCATCTCCAAGTAAAACTACACATTAATTTGGAGTTACAGTCAGCCTTCTCTTAGACAAGGAGTAAGGCTATTATACTTATTGGGGAAAGGATTTAAACTGTCTGGAGACTGATAGACTTCAGAGGAAAACTGACTGCAAGAAGTAAAATGTTAAGCCAAAAAAAGTATACTCTGATGAAGGATACTAAAAGGGGAGTTACGTTTAATAGGGTGCAACCAGAGGCATAATAGTTGCACAATCTGTTTCTCTGCTTGTCACCATGTTAGAAGATCACAGCTGAAGGAGCAAGAGGGTTTTCTCCTTCCTTAAAGTAATTTTAAGTACATTTTTCTTTCAACTCTTTGCTCATCTGATATCAAATTTCAATACATTGTGTCATCACTTTACAATGTTATTAGTTCTTCTAGTTGTGCATTACTTTACCCTGACTAGAGTTTAAATCATCTAATACAACTGGATAACCTCACCAAAAAGTCTGGCAAAGGTAGGATAAGGAAACACTAAGCAAGATGAGATACTTTTTATACGCTTCATACAGTTTGGAGTCTAAATGAAAGTGGGATTTAATACTGAATGAGTTACAGGAGGCGTAACAGATGCTTTAGGCAAAATAATTTAGGAACACATCTACTTAAAAGAGGAAGTTGCAATAAAACATTCCCACACCATTAACTGTAGGTTGTGCACATTTATATAAAGAATCCATGATGAAGAAATGCTTGCTATAATAAAACCGCACATTCCAGATTGCAGTGAAGAAACACTGACAGACCATAGGACTCTTGAAACTGAACATGCTTCAAAGCTATGTTTCAAATTCCTAAAACTGAATTTAAGAGGTTTTCACGGCAGCAGAAATTACTTTGCAGTAAAACTAACAGTGCATGCCCATTTTGTACACAAGGAAGGGAAGGATGCAGCATAGCAGAGCTAGAATGACTCATAGCCCGAAAAGCAAGCCCAGTAGGAGACACAGGCTGTTAATGAGCCTCTCATGAGAGAGGGGGAAGCTATCATTTGAGAGGTAGACAAGATTTTCCTCAGAAATAAGAATAACTTCACATGACTTCTATCCTGTTTTGAAATTTACATGAATTCAAAATTATATAAATGTATAAAGAACTGTCAAATGGTTTGAACTTAGAGTTTTTGAAAGTGCTGTGTTGACAGCAGTAAAAGAAAAACAGAGCCTCTAATAGCTTTGAAGTGGCCATGTTGAGGTTTTTAACAATGTCTGCAGATCAGTGCTTGTCAAATTAAAATCCAGGCAATTCAAAGAATAAACCCTACTGCAAGTGATACCTTGAGCTAATTATAACCTAGTGCAATACGCTTCAAACTTTCCTGAGACACTGTTCACTCTTTAAACTCGGGTAAACAGAAAGAAAAAAATCCCAGTGTTCTAAACCTTGTGTACCATTCTTTTTGAGTGACTGATCTGTTTTGCCAACAATAGAATAACATTTA
>NW_008631603.1:51365-67409 GCF_000691845.1 Merops nubicus
CGGTTACAATGAGCACTGATGCAAAGTGGATCTGAGGAAGAGTAAACAGAGCATCTGCAATTAATTTCCTGTACTTGGTACTGTTTCCCATCTTCTATTTCAGTCTTGCCATTATTTTCTTCTTGCATTCCCCCAGTGATTGGAATAATAAAGGGTGTGTGAAGGGGAGATATGGAGTTGGCATGAAGGTGCAAAACAGAGGCAGTTCAGGATGTAGTATTCCTTTCAGGACATTTGGAGAGTTATAATTCTAGATGACATTTACAGCATTGTTTGTCTTAACTATTTAGGCTGTTATAGCACACACATTCTCATCTAACCTGCATCCACACAAGCCAATAAAGATGCCAGCTATGACCAGAAACAAAACTGAGAGTGTTCTCACAAACTCTCCTCACCTCAACATCCGATTGCTGCTGCTGTTGACTGATCTGTGCACTAAAAAAAAATCCATACAGTAGAAAATTGCAACTAACCCTTACTCAAAAGCCAAGAAACCCACAAAGATTGACAATTTTATCTGCTGCACAATCATTGATTATATTACATATAGGGACAATTCATAGTAGAATTAATTGTCCAGGATAAGAATTGAACCACAGAATGCCTTAACCCCAAAACATAATGGTTGATAACTCCCACTACTCTTTACACTTGCTTGACTAAAACTATTGTCTGTATTGAATGGATTCTCCTATTGCTTACAAAATCACTGCTTATGAAGTATAATAAAGGTAAGTTCTAGGAACATTTTACAACCCTGCAATATAGAGACATTGTTTTGAGCTCAGTTTCTTAAAAAGAAGCCAGCAAAAATAGAAGCGCAGCATTTTTACTGAAAAGAAGTTAACAAATCCTTGTTTAATGTGGAGGCAGAAATCAGTATGGGAATATTGATTTAACATTTATTCCCAAAAAGAAGACACTGAAGGGATAAGAATAAGCAATCAGAAACCTGAACTTCTGTTGAGCAAGGAGTCTTGTAGGCAGTCACCAAGCCATTAAACATTCATTTCAGAAACAATAAAAACCATTCTCTTTTTGAAAGTATTCAAGTCTGCCTAGATCTCATAGTCAGTCAGAAAATTACACAGCAGATTTTCCAATGTGCTTTTTGTTTCTAAAATCTGACAAATCACAGAAATCTAGCAGAATATTTTACTGCCCTCCAGTGAATCATTACTACCCATCGTCTGCTAAACCCAGATCACTACAAAACCACCTGACACTTGCACCTGCACCAGGTGAATGCCAGCACACCAGTTCCAATTTTGTAGTGTTTAAGAAGTATTTTTCATCCTTACATAGGCATACAAAATTGATACAGAGATCCACTGAAGCCCACACACTTCTGCACCTCTGTCAGAAGTGAATATTTTTTTTTCCCCACTGTCTTTTTCAGATTCAAAGTATTTATTATGTTTTCATTTATTTACTCCACGCTACATAATGGGAAGGTTATATGGAAGGTCTTCTCCTAGAGTTTAATTTATTGTTCAACAGTGAATTGTCCTGATGTTATCATTTCATGGAAGAATAAAAGCAGCACTACCTGTGCAACCACTCTATGCTGAGAAACTTTGCACAGATATACTCAGGATTTCCTATTGCTCTTTTCATTTAGTTCACACAGACAGTGACTTCATCAAAAATCTTCTGACTTTCACCTGCCAGTAAAACTTACATAATAATTTTAACACTTTAAGGCAAATTTGAGACCCCAGTTAATTATTCTGACTTGCTGCTGACACGGTGTTGATCTGATCTTTATTCTTATCCCGGTCTGTATTTTTAAGGAACAAATTGCTAGGAGTTTGCTGTATTCGTTACTTTTTACGATTTTAATGGTGAGACCAATTAATGGCTCAAAATATCAAGACAAACAAAACGCTAATAGTAGTGCATATTCAGTTCTTAAAATTCCTTTTTCTCGTAGCTTATCAGCTAATTGTTGCTTATTAGTTAATGGCTATACAGTTAGAGGATAAACTCCTTCCTGGATACATTTTGACAATATCCTCATTAAGAATTCATTCAGTTTAAGAAAATTACACTGTGGCCCTCTGAATTTCAGATTCATAGCGAGTAATATGTCAAATACACGATCTATATTATTTTTACTATCCTTTGAAATATTTTTCTGTTACTGCTCCAGACATCGTTCTCTGGATATTGTCTTAACTGCTCAGAGGCACAGACATTTTAACCATCGTTTTTCATTGCTTATTAAAGGCTGTTAACTAATAAAGACTTTACTCAAGAAAGTAGAATCATTCACCTCTTTTCAAAGTAGAGCATGTGGTCATGCGTTTTTCTTGAAGGAATAACCTTATTCAACATTATTCTACTGGAAGGGTTGCTTTGGGAGAAATGAATAGTAGTAGAGAGTGATTTACTTTCCAGAGATACTTCTATTCATCCTGTTCATGCTATTCTTTTCTTTCTTTTACAGAAAAGGTCATTAGCCTTTGGGGTTGTGGATTTTTGTTGGTTTTTTTTTTTGTTTGTTTGGTTTGGTTTTGGTTTTTTTTTTGTTTGTTTTTTGTTTGTTTGTTTGTTTGTTTTTTTGTGGTTCAGTATGGGTTTTTTGTTTGTTTGTTTGTTTTGTTTTCCTACAAAACCTCAAAGGTTAAATTCTGACTTCATTGTAAGATGTAAGAGTGGAAAAATACAGTTTATTTTAAGATCTGGGATGTTTAATGTAATTTTGTAATGATGAAAACCAACTTCAGGAATGACAATTTTTTTCACTAATGTGTTTGCTTGGTCTGAAATTTCAACAAGAGCCTTACAGTACAGCTGGGAGGTAGCAGCAGTATATGAAATGAAGCTGTGTTGAGTGAGACTGACAAATTTAGTGAATTTGTTAGCTACTGAAAAAAAAAAAAAAAGAATCAAAGGGAAAAGAAATTAACACTATTGATATACCAGAGGACAGGGACTTTCTGGTTTTGTCTGCCATGAGTCTGGTTTTTGCTTTTCACAAAGTGTTATTAGCTTATATATCATTTTTAACCCCTGGTCTCTGCAGTGTGGTCATGTTTCTTTCATTCCCATTATGAATAGAAATTCACAGGATATAACCTATGCACATATATCAATTACCATTTTCTTTTCTCAATCACATATAATTGGTCAGTTCATTTCAATATAAACCAAAACTAAATGGTTAAGCTCTTGGATCCTATGTCTGTAGTCTCATCTGTGCATAACTAAAAAATCAGATTCAAACAAAATATTCCAAATCAGACGTTTCAAATCATAGGTAAAAAGGAAACAACATCAGGATAAGGATCTCAACAACAGGCTTGTTTACAGACCAGATGCAGAAAATTTTGGCAGTAAAAACAGCATTGGGTACACTTAAAAATCTTATTTCAGAATTCTGTAGAAGGATCTCTGTTTCAGTTTGTCTTGATTAGCTCTGCACTTTCTCAAAAAAGGCCAGGCAACTAAATTATTAAAAAAGACCCTCCCTGAGCTATATCTGTAGCATCATACATGCTTCTGGGGAATGTGACAAGGTGGCTACTTGACTACTGATGATCAAAGGAATGGGTAGCCCATCACACTATGGTCTAACACAGCGTGGCATGCGAGAGGATATCACTACATTTTGCAATATATCAGGGCCAGATGATGTATTGCAAACGCAGAACACAAGGATGGCTCTGCTCCAGGAACTTGTTTATATCTGCTGCTTCATAAGGCTAACCAAAGTCCAACTGTCTAGGAAACTAAACCTCTTGTTCTTCTTTTATTGAGCCAGGACCTCTGCATTAGCCTCTGGGTAGAGATACCATCTTTGGAGGCATGCCATTTACAGTACAGAAAGTGTGACTGTTGTGCTCTAGAGAGATATTACACATTTCTTCAGATGTCTACCATCCACAAGTAATTATTTATCATGCACTAATGGTAGTTCACAGAGCAATTATTAAATTACTTTCTTCTACTGTAATGACCAATGATTAAACTTTCATAACACTGTCATTACATGCTTTATTTCTTGGGTTCCTATACTTATTAAATTATTGGGAGGGTGGGAAGGGATCTTAATAAAAGCAAATTTGTGCAAATTATCTTTCATTGTCAAAAACTGTCTCCTACTGTGAAATTAGGTAAAACACATGAAAATTAGTTAAGTTTTTAATGTTTAAACTTTGGATTGTCTCCACTATCAAAGAACAAAGGTTGCATAGTTTACTAAAATATCTGCATGCCACCAAGAAAAACACACACCTGGCTTATCAAGGGCAAGGTATCAGGATACAGTACAAGAATTGTGAACTTGAAAGTAAAATTGTCAATTTAAGTTGACACAATAGGTAGACTGGAAATGGTCACACCTGTGTAATAGTATGCATGCACTACAGTAACATGCTGCACATACAGAGAGCACATTAGGTGCAAATTGATGTGTATGTCAATTTGAAGGAAACCATAGGAAGGAAATTGACATGCAGACAGTACTGCCCAGTATCAACAGTTCTGCTGAGACATGTAATAGTTAACAAATAACCCCCCAAATTAAGTATGTTTAGTTCAGCAAATTGTTTTGATGCTTTCCATAATAAATGTACTCACAATTGTCATTCCTGCCTATATCCAAGGGCAGATGCTTACTCAAAATCCCTTGAGGTAAAGGGGAATATAGCATGTAAAAAATTAGAGGTCATATTCTCCCATTTCTTTGTCCTTGTGCATTGTTTTGGTCCTTGCAATGCTGACTGTGTCTTTGTGGAGTTTGCATTACATATCTGTTTATGGTATTGCTTATAGACAACATTTCATTTGGAAAATATCTTATGCACTACTTAAAACCTATGTGATAAACCTTATTTTGCTGAAGTCCACAACTCCAAATTAATCAACACAGTTGTTTCTTACAATTGCAACAGCTCCTGATGCCAAGGAACTTAAGAAAAAGTTAATATTAAATCGAGAATTTTAAAACTTTGTTCATATTTTGCTGCAGCTCCATGTATTACATAAGATATCTTAAATTTTAAAGCAGATTATTTCAGTATGTTATAACAACAAAAAATAATTTGAAGGACTTGGCTTGTGCGAGTTTATGCTATTAATCTGTATTCTGTAAATCTACTGTTTTGAACCAAAAAGCTCATGATTTGTCATCAAATCTCATTGCTGTACCTCTGTTACTGAAAACATCTTAATTTTTGTCTGAAGAGGACATCCATTCATATGCTGTTTAAATTTTGGAAAAGTAGCTGATTATTTAAGGATTTTATTGCTCCTTCTCCTTGCCAACCAGCTGGTGTCACCGTGGGCTTCAACTCTGTTCCAGTAGACATGCTCCCATCACCATTTCAAGTGAAAGAAGAAACAGGCAGCCAACTCAAAATCCTTTTACAGTCATGATTTCTAGAGAGTTTGAGAACTTTATTAAGTAACTTACAAATACAGCAGGCTGTGGGAGGTTTAGCCTGCCTGCCACTTACTAAGGTAACAAGCAAATAGGTATCATAAAAATATAAAATGGAATGAAATGACTAAGAACTCTTTGAAAAAGAAGAAAGTCAAAAAGAGTATTCGATTATTTCATAGAATAAAGCTCTGAAATGAAGTGGAATTTCCCTGACTTTCAGGATATGCATTTGGCAAACAGGTGGTGAGCTGTCAGGAACCCTGTAGAGATGGAAGTACTGGAAATTAAGCACAGTATAAAATAGTCTGGATAGCCAAAATATAAACTATGAACAGTACAATTAATCCATATAATAGGTCACCACATTACGCTCTCTAGAGGGCACTCATAAACTATGGAGTTACTGAATCTGCATGTTCATTAGTGTGTATATGCACAACTTGAAAATAGTGACACAGTTAAATAGATTTCATCCTTAATTGTGATTCACTCTGTAGCTAGAAGACTAAGCATGGCATTTTTGAAATGGCAGAATCATTTTTGCTCTATTAAACAATTTGATGTATTTTCCACAAGCCCAAGCACTTGTAATTCAGCATAGTAACATAACTGACAAAATAAAAAAGAGTTTGCAGAGGGCAAAACTACACAAACTAACTTCAAGATGGTGGTGGAAAGCAAACTATGTCTCAGTTGTAAGGAGCCTCGCAGTACTCTAAAGGATTTTTAAACCAGGAAAAAAAAAAAATCCTCTGTCATTCAGCTGTGTTATATGGGCTTTTAACTGTTCTTTGATGAGGAAGAACACTTGAAAGTGTCCTTGTTGCACTTCTCTCCGTCAAGTTCTTGTAGGGCCTTGACTTTCAAATCCCTTCTTTGTTTCCCTGTGCCCATTCCAGAATATTTCTTGACATCTCCATCTTTAATATCAGCATAAATTAAAAAGATTCAGTGTGCAGTAATTACAGTTTCAAGTACTCTCCAGGAGATGCATCAAAGAGTGCTGAAGAAAAGACATACTTTTTTCCCAAATCCCTGAAGCTCTGCTGAATTTTTCATGGTGAGATGGTGTGATCGGTTTTGTGCTGACCCTCCTTCTATCACTCTCTTGTTCCAACTCAAAACGTAGGTGACCAAGCAAGTGTACAAGGATGAGTTTTAAGGTCCAGAATTTAATATATTCCATATTTTAAAATGCAACTTGGACAGAGGAATTCTAGGACAATCTCAAAAATGTGGCACCTTCTCAGCCAAACCAAAGAACCATCTATACTCTCCACTCCTGCTACTCCAGTGTTAAAAATCAAGCTGTTACCATTATCAAAATCTTCAAACACCAAGTGTCTAAAAATGACTGACTCAGTGCGCAGCAGAGAGCAGGGGGATATAGTATAACTTGACTTCAGCAAAGCTTTTAACTGTCTCCCATAGTATCCTCATAGCCAAAAATGAGGTGACATGTACTGTTTGGAGGGACTACAGAATAGGTGGTACAATTAACTGAGCCAGAGCTCAAAGAATCATAGAATAGCTAGGGTTGGAAGGGACCTGGCAAGGTCATTTAGTCTAACCACCTTACAATGCGCTGAGACATGACAGATAGTGATTCAAAGTCCGGTTATAAATATTATTCTTCAGGAGTCAGTAGTGCTCAACAATATTTTACACATTTATCAGTGACCTGGAAAACAGGATACTTGGAACCTCAGCAAGTTAGTGGATGACACCAAATTGAAGGGAGTGGTTCATATACTGGAGGATTTGGGCTGCCATTCAGACAAATCCAAACAAACTAGAACAGCAGGCTAGTATGAACTTCATAAAATTTGTCAAATTAAATGCAAACATCTGTACCTCTGATGGAATAAATTCATTATTTGGAATAAATACATTATTCACTGTAGACTGGTTGGGTGGGTAGCACTTATGCAGAAGATCTGAGGGGTCCTAGGCTGAATATGGGTCAGTAGTGTGCCCTTGTGAGTGAAAAAAGACTAATCACATACTGGACTGTTTTAGCAAAAACATAGTAAGTAGTCTGATGGAGGGTTACTATTTCCCTTTATTTGGTATTTCTGAGACTGCATCTGGAAACTTTTATCCAATTTCAGTTCTTTTAGCACATCAACAAACTGCAGAATCCAGTGGAGTGCAACTAAAATGGTTAGGGGTTGGAGCATTCATTAGTTGAACAGTGACAAAGAATTAACCAGTTTAAGTTTAGCCTGCAGAAGGCTGAGGGAGAGATCTAATTTGAGTCTTCAGTTACTGAAAGAGTGGTTAAAGAGAAGACAGAAGCAGATGTTTCTCAGGTGTACTATGAAAGCATTAGTAGTGACAGTGAAGTTGCAAGAGAGGAAATTCTACTTAGAAATAAAGAGAAAAGGCAATAATGAGAGAAGTGCCACAATGGAACAAGTTGCTCACAGATGTCACAGAAACTCCATCCTTGAAAATTTTCAAACCTCAACTGGACAAACAATCCTGAGCAAAATTCTCTAGCTTTAAAGTTATTCCTGCATTGAGTGGGAGTTTGGACTAGATGACCTTCAGAGGTTCCTTCCAATCCAAATCTGATCCTAAAATTCTATTGGCATCTTGTGGGAAAAAATGTCCATCACTTCATAGAACCTTTTCCTTCTGGAAGCAGGCCCAGGAGACTATATGCTAGGCCAGACTACTCCTTAAACCATACCTTTTAAAATCATTTACTGTCCCTTTGGCCCCAGTGAGAGTCCCTGTCTCATGCTAAAATATATAATTGCTGAGTTCACGGTACCTAAATATACAGTCTGCATGCCTGAAATGATAGAACAGATCAGGAAGTCAAAGAAACTAGTACAGTCATGACACTTAGACAAGTGCTTAATCTGTTGAAGAAAGGAGATCATTTAAAATAATTTTCTGGGCAACTCTACTCTTTCCAGATGGACAACAGGAAAGAGAAACACCTGGAAGAGGAAGAGCCTTCCACTTGCAATCCATGACATTCCTTCTGCCTTTTCTATTTGTGACTTCAGCTCTAAATCAAATAGATCTTTCACCCCAGGAAACAATGGGGAAATGCTAAGAGTATTTTCTTTCATGGTAGAAGTGTGAGGATTACAGATTTTTAAAGATTTAGCAGCCCATCATCACTAATCCTCATCTCCATCAGGCCAGGTGATAAATGGAAATGAGATAAACTCTAATGAAGCTTCCACTTTCTTCTGTCTCAGAGCTGGCTGCCCAAAGGATGTTCAGACATCTCTGAGCAAAGAGCTATGAGGTCCTATATTTCTGGTCTCACTTTCTACTTTCACAAGGGCCATTACACTCATCTGAGTGGTTCATTTGTTTTTTTCTTGTCACTTAAAGATTTATATAAGGGAGGTTATCATTACAAAAAGGGGTCACTCATGTCCTAAATTATTTTCCGATCATTTAATCTGATGTCAATTTAATGATTACAAAAGTAGTTAAGACTTAATTTTTTTTTTTTTCTCCTTATATAAATGTTGTTACCAGGTAGTCTAGACAAGAAAGTTAATTGTCCAGGAAGGTGGTTACATTGGCCTAAATACATCAGTTCTTCAAGTGTGAAAATGAGCTCTTCTCCAGGGAATACGTTTAAACTTCATGGTTTCACTGTCTGTGATAGTTATACCTTCCTGCAAAAGCTACGTACAACAGACCTCTAGAAGTAAAATGGCAAACGACCTTATTTGTACTGATATGATTGGAAGCAGGAAATATTGACATTTATAGATAATAATAATACTGACTACCATGCAAAAAATCTGGTAAGGCCTATTTAGAGAGATCAGGTTCTCTACCAACCTCTGCTTGTAAAGCTATCTTCTTAAAGAGAAAGCCCAAGAGTATATGTTTCCAGATCTGAAAGCAAGCTATGTTTGGAAAATTCAAGATGGACCTTTTAGTTCAATCATTTGCTTCGAGCTTCACAGATGAAAAGCTTCTCTAGTGCTCTCTAAGTGGAAAACTGTTTTTTCAAGGAAATATTTGGATATATACAACTAAATTGCCAAGAACATTCTATGATAGTATGCATTCTTGATGTTGTTTTGAGCAGGCAACAGGTGAAAAATTGTGACGGATGAAAACCTGACACAGAAAGTAGCTGTGAGCAGACAATCAAGTACCAAGGAGTTAACATTTTAAAGACTGTATTAGCAGTAGTTTGAGTTGCAAGAGCAACTGTTCTTAAGATAAATTTTTGTAACAATAATGCACATTTAAAGAAATCTAAGAAAATTAATTTTGAATAAATATTTAAAAATAAGAAGATGACTGAACAAATGTCTTCTTGGGGGTAGTTCTCTGTACATGACAATCTGTCAAGACTGAATTTGGTAACTCAGTTGCCCAAAGACTCTGTCTTCTACCATTTCAGATACTTTTAGCTCCAGCTGGCTATCTAGAAATGTGAGTTTACTACAAGTCCTATGCCCTATTTGTCAGGCCCATATATATGGACCAGAAACTCTGCTGCACTTGGTGTTCTAGTCTAATGCACTGCTATTTAAGCCCTCAAAACAGTTCCCAGGTATGTAGTATAAAAAGAAAAAAAAACAGCATTGGGGGAAAAAAGTTCATATATTTTTAGCCTAAAGAAAGTTATAAAACCAGTTACTTTCCCTGTGAAATCTTATGACTATGCTCCTATAAAAGCTACACAGGTAAATTTGTTTCACCCTAAAAACAATGTGCATATATCAATTATTTCTTATACTACAGGATTTGTGACATTAAGACTTAAGGAAGACTATTTACACTTGTGTTCTTTGCATATTCCAGCTTGGATGCTGAAACTAAATCATTGGTTTCATTTGTGATAGTAGCTAGATTAATTTTGGTTTTTTTTGGCCACTGCAATATTAGTCTGGTACTAGGTGTTTGAGGATTGCAGAAGGAGGTTCCCACTGCTTTTCATGCAACCTTCTCTAAGCTTACAGTATACCTGCAACATTTTCAGTCACTGGTTGCAGGACTCTTACATCAGTATTAATGTTATGTAGCTCAGATGGAGCACTTCAGAGAGAAGAAGAATAAAAAAGAAAAACACATGGGATTAAGACTCACTACTGCCATTACGTTTTGCCAGGGATTGCACAGTTTAGGCTTTTTGCAACCTTTAAAAATGTATGTTCAAAATTTGACTAAATTAATTCAAATTTGTGTTCAAATCCAAACCTGCATTAAGAATTTGTTCTTACATGTCAGTTTTATACCTACTATTGAAGTCATTTGAAAAAGCCTATCTGTTACGGTGACCCAGGCTTGGTTGAGAACAGTAATTGTCCAATCTGTTTTGTAACAGAAATTTTTACATGAAGTTTAGTTGTTTGAAAAAGATGTAACCTGAAACCAAAGGAGACCTGCATTCAGTTTTGCTAAACTAATTCAGCTTTGCACAGTTATGGGTTTCCTTTTTTTGTTTCATACTCACTCTTCTCTTTTGGGGATTGGATACTTCAAGATACTAAAGCATTTATGAAAACAGTAAATGTATGAACAATCTTAAGGAACGAGTCATACAATGTGCTTATTTTCTTATGCCAAAGGGGGGCTTCAACAGTCTTCTCATCCTCTCAGAGCTGTTAAGTGCCTACTGCCTAAACAACCCTCACAACCAAACTGTCTCAGCCCTTCTACTTTCTCTCTCCCAGTATTTTCATGAAAAAAGTAGGACATCCTCACCATGACCATACTCAAGAGGGAAGCATGGAGGACTCCAAATTAGGCCTGCAGGCTGGCTGGAAGACAGACAGTTGTATGCCTGAAGCCTGACAGAAAGAAAAACCTGTGTCTGTGGCCTGGAGAAATCTCCATGCTGCACCAGGGCTTCACAGCCATCCCAGAAGACAGTATTGTGACATTTCTGTTGGCTCTACCCATGCCTCAACACAAGGCATGTTAAAGAATAACACCCAGCCTTAGTTTCATATTTGACAGTTTTGTTTTTTTTTTTTTTTTTAGTAATAACCTTAAATATTGTATATTGGAATTTAATAGAACTTGCTTGCAATTGTATTTCATTCCTACAGTATTTAGTATAATGCTGAGTTAATAGACTGCTTCCTCACAGCTAGTGCCAACTGTTGAAAAAGGACTGGCTGAAGCCCAAGGGGCTCTCACATGTGATGTGCAGTTGATTGTGTGACTCAGCTTAGTAGTGAGAGACAACAAGCAAGTGTTGGTGAGAGATAACATATGCTTTGTGAGTGTTGTCAGAAAGAAGGTGAAGCCCTGTGCTTTCAACACGTGGTGTGTTATCACGCATTAGCACAAGCCTTGATATATGTTACAGTGATTAAAATGCATGCAAATAAAACCCCATCTATTTGTTTGTGGATAATTTGCTAATGAAAAGCCGAGGAAGTGAAACTTCTTCAGGAAATATTTTCCCTTGAGCTGCAGGAGAAACTGATAAACATTAAGGCTTTGCATTTTTATATCGTGTGTATGTATTGTTTTCTCTTCCATACGCTTCAAATTTTCATGCTTCTGTATTTATGGGTTTGGAATAAAAAAGGAGTATACATTAATACCCATACATTTGTTGTGAAATACCGCAATCACTGAAAACATGAAAGAACAGGAAATGAAAAAAAATATGGTTATAAATTCAAGTCATAAGCCAACAGTGCTGGAAAACATGAAGAGATATTTGCACTAAATTTCTGTACTGCCATAAATCACATTGTCTAGTCACATCATTCCCATGGCATTCCAGGTTCATTTTAGACCTGACTGAAAAAGCAGCTAACCTCACAGAAATGAGTAAAAGTTGCAATTGTCCACACCAAAGAGACACATATTCCTCCAAATCCTAAATTAAAGCAGATAATAGCACCATTCACCATTTCAAACTATTTTCATCTAACCTTCTTTTACCAATAAGTCATTGGAAAATTAAGCCTATGATAGACACCCACCACAATGTATGCACATCCATTAGTCTGGCAGCTGGCTCGGAGAACAAAGAGCAAATGTGTATTGATCCATTTTCTACTGGAAATACATTAACAAAGCCAAACAGCTGTGCTTGTTCATAGCACTAGAATATGCAAATCAACTTTCCTCGTGTCTAAAAATGCATTTGATATCTTACATAAAGTCCATGCATTTTAAACACACTATACCTGGTGCTCACTGCTAAACTACAGTAATCCACACTACAGCCTTTAGTTTCCTGAGGGAAGCAGGACTGCTTTTTATGCTTTCTAGGTACATGCAAATAAAGCTTTTCTTTTATATTAACCAACTAAACCCACTGCACTTTTCTCCGAATTTGTACATTTAGAGATATGGTCTCTCCTGCACAAATAAATCTGATATGAAGAAAGACAAGTGACTCAGGTCATAGGTGAACTTCCTCTCCACTGTGCCAAGCTGCTGCATTTCTGAGTTAAAGCCTAGCACAGTAGTTCTAACTTACAACTCCTTGTACTGCCTTTTGAGTCTTGAAATCACACAGACATTGAAAGGCTTCCCATTTTATACAGATTCACACATTTTATGCTGTTGTGAATCTGGCCCTGAACACTGAGTAACAGCTCAGAAGCATTACCAAAATCAGACCTCTCTGACCCCTTTATCATCGTTGATCAATGGGAGTACAGAAAAACCTAGTTGCCATTGGAGTTCTGAATCCTGAGAGGCTGTCTGACATCAGATGATGTCGTCTCCATGCTTTGATGCAATCAGGCTTGAAAACAAGTCCTTTACCTAGTTTCTCTCTGGAAACAAATTGTTTTTATGGAATCAGTGTTTAAAGTTTCAGATGTTACAGTTTGGTCATCTGATGGGTGTCCCATCCTAAAGGATAGGATAGTTTACAGAAATAGTCCATTTAATTCCAAACACTGCTCAAGACCTCAATGATAATGCATTTTATAACTATATTTACATGTGTACCTAGAATCACAAATTCAGCTTCAAATATGAATCCCCTCCCCGCCCCCCAACAATTTTTAAAAAGTAATCAAAGAACTCCAAAGCAATCATATATGCATGAGACTATAAATCTCAATTTATCTTCATTTAGGCTGTTATTGGTAACAGTTGCACTGTGGCAGACAGATTTCAGTGTTACTTATGGCACCTAATACAATGCAGCAATTAGTATACTTGGAAAAATTAATTTTCCTTCCCCTAAAAAAAATTCAAACAGCAAAGTTACTCCATTGACACAGCACCTTTTCCTTTAGTAAACCATGTACTGTGTCCCACAACTCCTATTTAGATTTAAGTTGACCCAATATAATCTGTCCAAGTTGCATGTAATGGTTTTCTTGGAGCCTTACAGGTCTGAATCTGCACCATTTTCTTCACTGTATAACATTTCTATATGCAAGCAGTAGGTACACAATTGTGTATATAATATATAAAAAATAGAATTTATTTAGTATCTTCTCTTTAACTGGATCAACTATACAACATACACACAATGAATAGGAAATTATGGAAGTCTCCAATGAGTTTTTATAGAATTTAGGTACCAGAGTTATAGTTTTAACTGTACTGAGGGTCTTAGAGTAACAAATTGAAATGAATGTGCTTTAGCCTGCTATCCTTAGAGCCATACATAGTATTACCTTTCACACTGTTGAGAAAGCTCACAGCAGTGATTGCTTTTGATCCCTTCTCCTTGCTAATTCCAACAGCACCACTTTTTCTTTCCTTTTTTCTTTTCTTGCCCAGAAAGAAGCTGAAAAATAACATTCAGGACAACTGCTTTTCTTTTACACTGATTAAAGCTTTTACAATGGCTTCTGTGACTGTGATATAATGGCATCACCTTCCCAAGTAATAATTTGAACTGAATGTGATGGATGAAGATAAGGAGAATAGTTTTTTTTTCTTACAAAAGGATATAGGTGCAGAACAACTCCCCACAGAGACTTTCTAAAGAGAACCATGAAATGCAAAATAATATGCACTTCTGAAATTATTTGAAAATGAGAAAGCATATAGATCAACTGAAAGGTACACCTAAAATGAAGAAACACTGAAGAGGAAGAAGGATCTTCACCTCTCCTCCTTCTCTTGCATACCAGCCTTTTAAATATAGTGATTTTAGAAATGTATACAAGCCCAAAGGTCTAATATATTAACTTCATTGTGACTTAAATGATGCAGAAACAGACTACAAAGAAAATAAAGATTTATGATTGGCTACTTCAACAGATGACCTGTGTGCAGCTTGTGTTACAGCCTTCTCCTCCTGATTATCTGTGAAGCATTTTCAACGCAGAAGTATTGTAATAAGATTTTTCTCCCACACAGTAATTATTAAACAGAAACAATTCTGTGGGAGAAAGTATGGACAAATAAATAATAATGCACTTATATTTACAGTTAGATATAGGTGTGTTGGCAATGCATGCATATAACAACCTATAAAGTCTAACTAAAAAATGCCCAAGTTCCTGAAAAGATGAAGAAAGTTTTTATCACTGACATCATTGTTTCAGATATTTATATAAATATCACCACTTGAAACTCCTCTAAGACTTAAATAATCAGCAGGTTCATTTTACTGATACCGAATAAGATAAACAGTACAACTTTGGCAAAACAGAAGCCCTGTATGTGACTTAGTCTGTAAACATATCTCAAAATCACAACAACTTCAGTCTATCATCATCATAGTCACTGGACATTTTTTTTTCCTCTACAACTAAACTTATTTCTTATCGCTTTTAATTTCCTCAAAAATTATTAAAAACTATTTTTAAACTTTTATTAAATTAAAAATATCCACATTAGACAGGATATTGCACTCTTTTTAGCACTGAGGTGTCTTGATGCCTGTACTAGAAAAGAAAATTTGCCAGGGGTTATTCTCTCGCTCTGAGGCCACAGCTCATCTGGTGATCCCCTTCCTGAAACACCTTACTTTTCAAAGTGCTTTGGTGATATTCAGACTGCTGTTGAGACTGCTAGGTGGCCTGTGCCCATGGCCATAAAAATGATTAAGCAGCATGGGCAATTATGCCCTGACCTAGCCCCCTTTAGCTTGATGCTGCCTGCAGCACACATCCAGACAAATGTGCACAGCAGAGCCTGGTGACCACTCACCGTTAATATTTTTAATGGTATACCATGTTTTGACAGATAATTAATTCTACTGAGTCTTATAGGGTTGCATAATTACTTTAGCAGGTCAAATTATGTTGGATTTGGTTGATTCAACCTGCCATAAGTTACATCGTGAAAAAATGCAAAACAAAAAATATAAAAAGGCAACAAAACAAACATAAGCAGCTTTGAAGTGCTTATTAATATCTTAGCCATGTAGACTATAATTGAGGGAAAACTCCTTGCTGTCCTTGCAGCAGAGATGAATTAACTTCATCCATATACAGCTCAAGCACTACAAAAAGTAAGATGACTTGGTAACATTAGATTAAACTTGCTCCAAAATACTTGAATGATATATGTGCTTTTCTAACTCCACATACCCACAATTTAACTGTGCCAATGTATAGTTAGGTTTTGTTTGAGGTGGTGGTTTTTTTTGGTTTTGTGTTTGCTTCCCCCCACCCCCATCGTCATGTCAGAATTGTTATCCCTGGGTAATTATTTAGTCAGTCAATGGGAACAAATCTGGCTGTTTCCTAAACAGAATGCCAGTAACTCTTTCC
>NW_008631603.1:67440-138096 GCF_000691845.1 Merops nubicus
ATTCTGTCCCCTAAGCAAGACACTTGTAGACCCCAGTCATGAATAAGATTGTTTGCTTTTATAGAAGCTAATGGAACAGCTCTTTTGTTTCTAGGTGGTTGCATTTTCCAGGGAATATATTTACTGATTTAAAAAAAAAAAAAAAAAAAAGTCGTAAAGGCATTTTTACAAGTGTTTTTTCAGGGCTCATAGGTAAATTATGAGTTTTATTTGGTTTCATACTTATCATACATGTAAAGCATTCAATATGAAATGGTGGATAGTATTGAATGGTTTTGAATAACATGGAGAATCTTATTGTTGAACAGTAGCTGAAAAGAAATTCTTCCAAAAGCTCCTTTCTTTCACTTAATACCACATTCCCACTCATTAAATAAGATTTAAAAAAAAAACAAAAAAAAACAAAAAACCTACTGGGCTCTTAGTTTTTGTGATATCTTGGGATAGTAAACTACATAAATCTCATGCTGGATGATTAGTTCCTTTCCTCAGTTTTAAGATGTATTACCTTTCAATTTCCATGATTATTTCCTTGTTCTTATATAAGTAGTAAATAAGGGCCACGATTTATCTTGTCAGCATAGTCCATTATTTTGCATCTCATATGCCTTCTACTTGTCTTCTTTCTCAAAATATGATAACTATTTAGTTCAATCTTCTCTTCCCACAAAGCTATCTCTGTGTCATTTACCATTCTGGCAACTTCTATGAAATCCACTCTACTTCTGCTAGATCTTCTTCATTCAGTCTCTTTTAATCTTTAATTTACATGATAATATAAGAAATGATTTATGTAAGAGCATGATAAGACCCTAGTTAACACTTAGGTGGAAGGCCTGTATTTATCTCAAATCTGACATTTAGCAAGAACAACCATACAATTCCTTCCTAATTACATTATCTTGTACATTCAACTTATTCAAGATACTTAATATTAACAGATGTAATAAACTCGTGGTACTGTATTAAATCACTGCCCATCAGCAAGTTAATATCCCATGCAGCATCAATCCTTCACTTGCAAACTAAAACCAAAATGAACAGCTTCATTTCTGGATAATTATCTTCTT
Organism: Merops nubicus; assembly: GCF_000691845.1. Classification (NCBI taxonomy): domain Eukaryota; kingdom Metazoa; phylum Chordata; class Aves; order Coraciiformes; family Meropidae; genus Merops; species Merops nubicus. The sequence continues at coordinate 68,511 of NW_008631603.1, forward strand.
CCCAGCCACGTTTGTTCTAGGGCTCTCCAATTATTTTGCCAAAGCATGATAACAGCTTTAGCCCAGACCATAAATGAACACATACTAAGATCTAAATCAGCCCTGTCTGCTATTATATTCAGAACCTGAGCTCATATTCAGCTTTTGCTCTGGACCCTCCCAATGAAAAGGAAATGCTGACATTCTTGTATCTGACTCAAGGGAGAAATTGAATAAAGTCCTCTTCAGCTCCCAGAGTTTTCATTTTTATTTTTAATTTTTTTTTCCTATTCTTCCAAAAATCACTGCCCTAGAGTCATTTACAAGGGCAGGTGTCTGTTTATACAGGCCAGATGCTAGATTTATTTTTTCTCCTCAAACAAAGGCATCCAAGTGCCAGCTAAATATAAGACCCATTTGGCAGTTTCATCCAGTAATCCACATCAGGTCAGCTGGAGTTTAACCTCAGGTATGCTACAATAGCATTTTTGAAACAGCTATATGCAACACCACAGGGCACTGTGCTGCAGAGAATACAGATTAAAACAGCTGAAAGCTAATTTGGCACATTATATTGAGATGCTACTCATACCTCCAGGAACTCTTCCTTGAGGAGTATAATCTTCATTCACCAGTATATTTCTCCTTCAACTAACCTGGCCTAATATTAGGATTAGCTAGTTTTGGTTAAATCTTAGTTTTTCATCATAAAGTGCCATTTCAGGTACTAATGTAGGAAAACAATAATGTATCATTTTCAGCAAAGCATTCAAGATACTAATCAAGATGAAGTATTTTAATCAATTTTCAAAGTTTTTTTGTTTTGTTTTGTTTTCAAAAAAGAAGTTTATTTTCACAATTTGCACTTTAAGGAATATGAAAAACAAATCTGAAATACTATTTTTTTAAATTGACATGACTTCTGTTTTCAACGTTTTCCTTCCAGGGAAATGTTCTGTATATATACACCTACACAGGCAGGCATGAGGAGGCATATAGATACTATTTCACTTTAATTCAGTGTGTTAGTTTTTTTTTAGTGTGGATTTTTCAGTTCAGCACATTTTGAGTACTCATACAATTTGATTGAAACTAAATATTGTATCATACTTGGATTTAGTTACTTTACACTATGCAAGTTAGCTCAACTTTTATTATATGGTAATTTCTTACAATAACAACTAATACACTCCTTTGCTCTGCTTAAGAGCACCTATGATCCCAAAAGAAAGTGATTATTTAAGTGAGAAAACCAAGTGAGAAAACTTACTATTCAAAACAGGTTAATTATTTTAAATGTTCTTTTCAAAAAATACTTGCAAATCCAGGTACAACTGCTGTTTGTTAAGCTTTGGCTTTGACACTGCAAAACACAAGTGTCATGGGTGCATATCCACATGGACAACTTGAAAGGTGGATAACTGTTGCATCTCAGTAAAGAAAAAGGATATGAAGAGAGACATTTCTTGTTATATTTTAAAATTGCTGAGTAAAACATTAAGAGTCTTCTAAATATGCAGATGTTATTAACTAAAACTCCACCTAAGGAATCTGTACAGTGAATGCCTCAGCCATTTTCTCTCTACAAACTCATATCTACTTTTTTTTTTAAATAGTGATAACCTCATTTATAGTGTGCAATAAAATCTAAAGCACACTTTCTCTTCACTGGGATTTTTTCAACTGCAAATATTATTTCTCCTCAGCTGTAAATGACAAATGAAAGCCTAGTGGTACTGGAGTTGATGTCATTGACTGCCATGTATGTAAACCCCCTTTTTGTTGTAGACTTCCACAGAAAATACCTTGTTACAGAGCTGCTTTTAAGTTATTTTATGTTCTGGATAGCATGGTCTCAGCCAGTCTGAGTTGGGTGAGTCATCCAATTACCGAATCTGCACCATTTCCTCCAATTAGACTGGTTCTAAGTATCTGACTGGCAAACATTTATTCCCTAAGAAAGGTATCACATACCAGAAACTGAATAGGAACTAGTCAACAAGATTTAATTGCCAATATTTAGTAACTGTCTTCCAAACACTAAATTTCAACTTGGGCTCCTGCAGCGACCCTCCTTACTATAGCTCCTGTCAGAGTATCTGTCTACATACCCTCCCATCCTCATTTGAGTTCAAACAGATCTAACTCTGTTCAGTGATTTTACTTTTCAGCTCTAACAGCACATTCTGAAGTTGGCAGCATATTTTCACAGACAGTGTCTGCTTGTAGCAGTGATAAAGCTCAATGTGTAGATTTGCTACCAAGGATCACTATGCAGACCAAAGTCACTGGTAAATATTGTATACTGTGTTGTGGGTGCAGGAAGTAAGAGGCTGAACCTTTGAGGAGGAACAGACAGGACAGGTGAGCCTAAAATGGCCAGTGAGGGACTCCAACTCACACGTCACATTCAGTAAAAAGCTGAGGGGTCAGAAGAGTCAAGCTCTCTTCTTCCATGGCTAGCATCCAAGGAGGACTGTTCTACCTTTGATCCCAATCTACCTCTTCCTTTCTGCCATCAAATCCAGTCTGGGACTTCCCCAGGGCCTGTCCCACACTAAGCGGTGATGGTGATATAAATTCCACCGGGGGGGGGTTGGCCTTGATATTGGTTTTGTATATAACTGTATATAATCTATTATTATTATCACTAGAGCTGTTTCAGGTTTTTTTCCCCCCAAACTTTAAGTATATCTCCCTTATTTCTGTTCTATTTGTCTTTAGGAAGGCAGATGGGTTAACAGAAAGCATCTGTCTTTTGTCTAGTAGACAGGCCTGACCCTAAACCTTGACACCTTCCTGCATCTATCAGCAGAAAATTTGTTGTTTACCTAACTCTTTCTACCACAAGCAGTCCTTTGAAATCAATTCCGTAATTATGCAAGTTGCATCTTTTTTTAGATCATAGGCTTCAGTAAAATGTTTGAAGGCAAGCACAGTATGTTACTGTGCACTCCAGAGCACATCACAAATAGGCTGTGATTTCCACTGAGGCTTGTAACATGCTAATGCTATATAATCATAGGCTCTCTCTAGAAAATAAATTGGTAGACATAATGTAAGCTGTAATTATCACAGGTATGTTCATGACCATGCACTTCAAGGCATCTAGAAATGTAAATAATAAGAAAAAACCCCACAAAACACACTGCTAAAGAAGTAGATGATGAATGACAGACAGGCAAGAAAATGGACTAGAGTTTGAGAGCAAATAAAAATTCTCAGGTGTGCTTCTGGTAAAGCAGAAATAACCAGAATTATTTGGGAAAACTCTTTCCTGCCCTATAAGGAAAGAGGAGAAAAATTCCCATCTTAATTAATATGGGAACAGCTCCACTATCCCACAAAACTATGAGCCAGAACAAGGCTGGTAGAAAGCTAGCAAAGCAGGCTTCCTTGTTTCGTTTAAGAGTTTTTCTTAATTGAAAAATTACCTAACAGTAGTAACTTCCACATCCCAGGTCAGAAAACACATACAGTGAAATTTGGACCCCCATAAAAGGCAAGGAAATTCTGCAGGGATTTCACATTTGCTCATACAATTGCAGTGTTTATAGAGCTTATATTCTAGCTACTCCTGGTGAGCTGCAAACACTCATAGCTACCTGTTAAAATAAATCAGATTATTACTTTTGATGCATTACATTCTTTTCAGTTTGCATGAGGTTGGAAATAGCCTTCAAAAGTGACAGTGTACATGAGAACACCTCTTAAAGACATTTTAAAACTATATGTATAAAACCTGTAAAAGCAACTACAGAAAAGATGTTGCTATTTGGCTGATTTCCTGATTTGTTACACTAGGTATTTTCTGTATCAGTTTTAATCATTATGTAGACAGTTTATCATCATCATTCAGAGACATTTAAGCCCATTTTCTGTGATGTTTTGGAAAGATATTCCATTCCCAAGAGTAGGATGATTAAATGATGCAAAATGATGCAAAACATTACATTTTAGGCTATTTCATAGATCTAAATTAAAGCTTTATCTACAAGTTTGACTCCCCGATACCTGAGCACCATGCTGCTAAACAACATTTAGTTCTAATGTCTGACTCTATTACATTACCTCCTCCTGTTCTGCTAATTAGACATAAATCTATTAAAACAAACATATTTCTTGACATAGTTAATCATGTTTAAAGGAAGAAGATAATTTGTTTAAGATTAATATGCAGTTCCTTTCAATTTTAGCCTTTTTTTCAGATTATATAAGCTTTTATCTCACTGCAATTTACAACTGTGCCAAAAGAAGATGTATGCTTGAACACTTCCTTTTAAATTTTAAGTGGCAAATAGAAAGATAGGGAGATGGAGATCCTAATTCTCAGTGCAATATTTGAAGTTATTCCTATTCAGTTGCACTGAGGATTCTGCCTGTCTGTTTTTATCTTATAATAAAGTTGACAGAAGGATGGAAAAATCATCTGTTATTCAGTACCTGTACTGGAAAACAGGACAGAAGATTCTTCCTCTTTTCTTTCAATATCCATAACCAGAACGTCTATTTTGAGGCCCACCTTCACATTGCATGGTGCTGAGCTGATTAAAAGGGCTCATTTTTTTTTTTGATCTGTTCATCGTATCTCTGAAAATATTTGATCAAGTCAGAGATATCTTCTTTCTGCCCGCACGTTGTGAGGATCATAAACTTAATTTCCTGCCAGGAAGCATACAAACTCTTCTCCTTTGCTGGTCTGTTTGTATTATACACACCCGAATTTACTCTGGCAAGCTGGGCATATCCGTAGCAATCAGCTGGCTTTGCCTTAACTGAAGAAATAGATAACAGCCCTCCAACCAGCTGCCACAGTACATGTAGCACCTGTCCTAAATTCCCATAGGTTCAGAAAATAGAAGCAAGTACACAGGTATATATTCTATAAACATGCTAATTATGCATTCAATGGATGTGTGCCTGTGTGCTAGTGTCCTATCAAGGAGCTGTTCCAGGGCTTGCTTCCAAAATTCATCCTACTCTGGCATCACTAAGAACCTGGGCTGTTGCCCTGCAACACTGCACAGTGGTACCAAGAGTGCTCGTATGCTACTAGATCCAAGCACAGAATCTTCATGATGCACAGAAGACTCTGTGTGGAAGTTGACAGCACAGCTAAAATCAGCATTTCTGCTTTTCCCAGACTGGTAAGATGATTTCAGTTACAATGGTTTTTGGAGGTTTTTAAATTGTTTGCTTTTAATTTTTTTTAAATGAGATTTCTGAATAGTTTTCCACCTTTTTTTTTTGTTTACTCCTAGTATCTAGAGATCAGCCTATAGCTAGGTTACATACAGTACACAACGAAGCGCCCTCTCCATGAGCACTACTAGCATTTGTTAGGAGTTATGTACATTCTCGTGGGTCAGGAAAAATTTGCTGGTGATAAGAAGCTGAAAGGAATCCTGGCAAAATATGCATGTTTTTTCATGGTCTGATCTTTACAGAGTAAGTGGTAGAGCATAATCACATGACTCTGTACTCATCAACTCTAAGGGATTCCAGTAGCAAAGAAATTCCTAATAATACTTATATATTATTGGAGAATTTTTCAGTACTTTACACATACTAGCAAAACCAAATCTCTTGAACTTCATTTGAATTGAACAGTTACTATATGGAACTTAAAGATGAGAAATTGAGACACGTAAGTCACACTCCTATTATTCTGAGCCAGAAAATAACTTGCACATTTGAACAAGACATAAGTCTGGTTCAAAGTAAAGCTACATAATTATAGGAAGGGGTTTGGTTTTCTTTTTTTTTGGTGGGTTGATGGGAAGATGACTTTGCCCAATCAAATCAAGTCAAGGATACCAAAAGCGTAAATATTACTTATTCTTCACACTAACTCTAGGAAAAGCTTGTAATGTACTAATAGCTAGTGGTTAATTGGCTATAATTTACTGTTGAATCAAATCTGCAATATTCCTGCTACTTGCCAACTAACGTAGGTGAAACGGAACAACTCCCTGCAGCAGGTGTTTAATAAAAGATCAGATGATCTCTCTTCTGCCAGGTTCTGGGATGTCAGGCTCTTCAACCTCTGGCCCCCAATTTTAATTACTGATAATTTACTGGAGCTTAAGTGAAACATAACCACTTGGACTGTTGGCTCAATAAAAATAAATGACAACCTCATTTACAAAGCCAATGTAAAAGTTCTTTTTAGGAGAAATCCTCCTACCTAAACTCTAACTCCAGATCATCATCCAAGGGATTTCTAAATACACTTCTCTGCAGTGATGACTGACCTGGACATTCCAGGTAGCAAAGACATTAGGTCACCTTCCTTCACACATTACATTACAACTACTTTAACATCCTTCTTCAGTTGTGGGTCCTAGAACTGCACATGGTATTCAAAGTGAGGCCACATCAGCACTAAATATAGTGGGATAATTGCCTCTTTTGACTGGCTGGTTCTGCTGTATTTGATGCACAACAGAATGGGTTTTGCCTTCTTGGCTGCCAGGCCACACCCTGCTGACTCCTGGGGAACCTACTCTAAAGCAGTACTTCCAAAACTCCTTTTGTAGGGCTGCTCTCCAGCTACTCCTTTCCCAGTTTAGACTTGTCTCTGGCATTACCCACACCTCAGGTGCAGAATCTAGCAATTGGTCTTGCTCCATCTCATGCCATTGACAATTATCCAATACTCCAATCTATCTAGACCCTTTTGGAAGAGCTAATAAAGTAATTTTTTTATCAAGGCCCTGTTTACAGAACTTTTTTCAGTATAATCTTAATTTTAGCTAGAAGTCTGAAAGTATTACTTTGTCAATTTTAATCAGACGATTGTGTTTAGGGAATTATGTTATTACTAATTTTACTAGGGAATGCTCCGTGTGTCATCCCCCCCCCCCCCATATTTTAGAAAATTAGGACTTCTGGAAGGACTTTATCACTGGAATATCTGGATAAAGCCTGTTCTTCAAACATCTAATGCCTTCAAACATTAAACAGCCTTTGTTATTTACCTTGTTTAAACAAGAATTTCAGAAATACACATTGCATAAGCAGCTGTCAGTCAGGAGACTAAGTTCGATTAAAAGGAAAATATTCCTCCTCTAAAGTATTATTAACCCAGATCCTCTTAGAAGGACTTAATTGTTGAGGAAATGACTGTAGTCTAGTTATTCTTTTGCTGTTTGGCCAGGAAATACGGGAGCTGAATGATCATTAAAGTCCTTTTAATAAAGGACACTTACGGTCCTTTTTATTCCACAGCACTTTGCTATGTACTCATCCATATGGAATAAAAGGAACACACCACATCAAACATTTCAGGTGCAAATAATAAATAAACCAATAACATACCAAAAAAATTAGAAAAGTACCCATTTCATTTAAGTCTGAAAATCAAAAGTGTATCATTCAATTCACCTCAAAATTATTAATAAGTAATAGTCTGGGGAAAGTTAGTATCAGCAATTTCTGTGGGGAAAGAAGCCAGCTACATTAAATTAGACTACAATTTTGCTTATTTTTAAGTGCTGCATGATCCTTTCTCAAAACTTTAAATAAGTTAAACTTGAGTTGTACAGTAACAATTTGAGAAAGATACAGTTTATGTTCAGTAAAGTGCTACAAGTAACAACTTTTTTGAAACATTAACACAAAACAATGTAAAAGTGCAACAAATCTTCTGTGTTTTAGAAATAGTGCAAGTGGGCATAGAAATAGTGCCTGGACCATAGCTAAACTGCTACACTTTGAAGCTCATTCTAACCAGTGAACATAACTAAGCCTAGCTATGTTGTTGACTGTTGGTTTTGGGAACATTAACAGTATTCATTCATGTAAAATATTTTAACACTGTTTACAGTGATTATCTGACAATCTAGTAACCCACTTAAGGTGTCATATCTAAAAGTATTGTGACAAGCATCCAGTTTACAAAATGATACTGTAGTTTCTGCCACATTTCTCATCAAAAACTTTAGAATCTTACATCCTTCTCCATGTTTCCCAGCTACTGAAGAGAAAAGTTGTTCCCTTCATTTGTTGGGACAAGAATTCTCATCCACCACAATTTATTTTTGTAAGTCTACTTAACATACACCAGTGATATTCAAAGTCAAAATTATTTTGTAATGAATACTGCCTCTGAAATTATCTCTGTTGAGAATGTTTATCTGAAGGCAAGTGATACACAAAGTTTCACTCATAAGCACACATGCACTGACCTTAAAGCTTCTCAACAGAAGGCTTACAGAGAATTAAATCACCCTAAGTTTGAGCAGCATTCACTATGGAACAGTAAACTACTTAGTAATAGGCTGTGATTATTGCAAAGAAAAATCCTATTACAAGGAAATACTCTCAAGTCCACACAATATTAATTTTAAAGCCATCTAAATTCTATGTTTAATATCAAGATTCTTTTCAGTAATCATCAAATTGCAATCTGTTCAAACCCTGACTTCTGTTTGAATAGTTGCTTTTGATACTGTGCTATTGGCTGTGGAAGACAGACCTCCAATATAGCAGAGCATGTAAATCACTAGGTACCTTCTCATTTTCATCAATATAAATGCAAATACATTTTTAAATTATTACAGTTTGCACTTTCACAGTTCATGCACCTATGAAACAGGACTCTATGGTCAAGTTCTGCTTTGTGGTACTTGGCAATACACCCCCTGTATTGGTGTATAGTGTACATAAACACTAGATTATACAAGGGAAAATAACATTTTAATTCCACTCCTTTTTGATGCTCAAGCCTCACTGGATAGCACCAATGTAGAACTAAGAACTACTTACAAGTCAGTAAACATGGTCTCAGCAGAAACCTTTTGTCTGTGTCAGCCAAATTTTGAACCATTTGTTTTCTTATCTCTCCACACCTTCATGCATATTTACAGAATCTACCCACCATCTATGTTTCATGGATATCTTTTAATGGCAACACAGATTCCCTTTTAGGTACTCCAAACCTAACTTATACAAAAAGATCCAACACTCCTGATTTTATTCAGAAAAAAATCAAAAGAGAAGCAGAATTCATCCTCTATTAGGAATCTTGTTTCCTTGAGCATGGTTGATGATCATGTTCCCCACAAAAGCATCAACTTGTACTTTATAAGTTTATATATTTATAGACATTCCTCAGTATTGTCATGCCACAGTCCCATTTGACATGTGAACTTAGAAAGCTAGCAAGTAGTTAACCTACTCATAATCACTGCCATGAGAAATGCATTTCAGTGGAAAATTATATCTCCATAAAAAGCAACCTAAACAACAAACAGTTTATTAGCAGTCTTTCTAATTCTTGATTAAACATTTATGCAAGCTAGCAAAGTGAAGGCAGATGCAGAATTTTAAACTTAATGAATCACATGCATCAAGGTCTTCTTTCAGATTTCCTGCTTCTGGTAATTCTTTGATGCATTCATGCTTTTCATGGTAAGGAGAAATGAAGTGTAAAAGACATCTTACAATCCATCTGCTAAACAGATTTACTCAGAAGAATAAAAAAAATTTTAAAAACTTTATGTAAAAAGTTAAGTTGCCAAAGCTACTAAATGTTTTGCCCTAAGAGTTTACTTGTTGTTTAATCTTCATGGACTTTTGAGAGAATTTAAGAATGTTATGTAAAAAAAATTAACATTATGTCACAAATTGCATTCGCTTCTTGTGTTTCTTTACACCTTTACATTTAATTTGCTTTTAAGTAGGAATTGCTGTAGCAACTGCAATTTGGCAAGTCTCAAATTTTATTTGATGACGACAATAAAAACCACTGGCTCTCAGAATTTTGAATTTTCTTCTTATTTATCAACAGCATGGGCACTCAAGGACTAATAAACAGAACTGCATTTCGCTGTGCATTTTTTTTTCCTACCAAAAAAAAAAGAAATGGTTACTGCATGAAATGAACCATGCTTAAGAGGTGAGATATCACTTTCAAGATAAGAAAACCTTTCATTCCTCCTGCTTGATGTGAACTACTACATGAATTTAGAATGTTGTCATAACAGACTCAGCATTATGAGTGTAACTTTTGTAAGGATGCAAATGTTTCTTGTGTCTTTCATCAAAAAAATTCACTATGAAAAGATAATATCAGAATTTTGTCCTCACAAAACAAACAGCTGTTTTTCCCTAGCAGAAACCATGCTGGCATTGCAACTCAAAACCACCTGGACGAGGACTTAATGGAATTTCTAAGATCTGTCTCCTTGTCATTAAATACAAAATAAACCACATCAAAATCCGCCATTTTACTTTAAGGGGAAAGGCTATAGTCCCTACTGACACTTTCTTCTATCAAATTATCCTCCGTTTCTTTGATTTGGAGACCTTTCATACAGTTTAAGGGCACTTATTGAGTATGTTGCTGTCTTAAATACCCTTGACTCTAGAGTTATTTGATGCTTGTAATACTTGGTCCTTGGCTGGACTCTCTGGTATGTGATCACTGTCACCACATTATAAGCACACATCTCAGGGCAGATGAATTGTTATACTTAATGGCAATCTTCAAATTTGTCTACAGAACAAATACAGACACGTCTTTCTTCATCCAAATAATTACTGACAAAAAATATTCATCAAGCCATCAGAAAGACAAGGTGTGCAGAAAAAAACCAGCTAATTTAAGTGCTGAAGAAGCCTTATTCCTTATCCACTCAGTGACAAAAGTTGCTCACACTTCACACTGTCACCTTTCATTGGGGTAAAAAAAAAATCATAAAAATTCAGACAGACTTTTTTTATTCACTTAAGACCTCTCATGGAATGACCAATGGAAGATGTGCTTTCTTACAATGGGAGCTGCTTCAATCCCCACATAACAGAGCAAGTCTACCACAGAAGTTGCAATGAGCTAAGCAATAAGTCAGGGAAGTCGCTCTGGGGAAAGGAAAGAATGGCACATAATTCAAGAGTCATCTCTATTTAACAGTCTTTCATTGCACACTCTTATATTTAATATCCAAAGAGGTAGCAATTAGTGACAAGTAGACTCGTCTCTGCTTAATCCAGTTTGAGTTAACAACACATAATTAAGCTCTATACTTTTTTTTGAGTTGCATTCATATTGCCAAATTAGCTTGTTTCAGGAAAAAGTTTGCATTATCCAGGTTATAGAGCAGGTCTTTAAGTTATTAATTTAACTTTTCATTACTACTTCCCCCTTTAGTTTATGTTCCAGGATTGGCAATTCTATAGCTTAGTATTTAAATATTATTCCCTTCGGTAAAGCTGAAAGTTCATAGGAATTAGCATATTAATGAGATGACAGTTGAAATAAGATTTTATCCAGTTCCACATATCTTTCCACATTTTTAAAATCAGCATAAACAGTCTCTAGTATGTCTACTAACAATTGATTCAATACTTTTCCAATTCACTTCAGTTTTCTTCTATAACAATGACCTATTTCTAGTATAAAATAGAAAGGAAGACACCAAGCTTCACTTCATTCATGGTAAAGAGCAGACATCCAAAAATTTTCTAGATTTTTTTTTTCAACTGTCACAAAGCATTGTTTTGTAACACAATTGAACATGTAATGGGAATCTTTGCTGTTTGTCTAAGATTGTCCATAACCATACTATGAAATAAGCAAGTCCCTCCGGTTATCTTGGCAGCAAATAGACTGGGCAAGTAGATTTTCAAGTACAGGAAAGGCCAGTAACATTTTGGGGAGATTTTCCAGGGGGAGATACATGAAACAGAAAAAGAGATGGGTAACAAGAGAACACTGATCACAACAGCCTTGTTCAGACCTTAGAAAATGAACATTTGTCTCTAGGAATAAAACCAGTAAATGGCTCATGCATTCATATTAAAAGAGACATGGGAAAACTAGCTTGTCAGAGCTTATGCAACCATGAAAACTGACCTTCTAAAAGCAAAGCTTGCTTACAGCCTTGTCATTAGCTGCTGAGTAATAGCATGATAGACTACATACTACATGGACTATAACTCACAGATAAAGGGATTTTTGTTTATTTACATTTTGTATTACTTCATAGGCAACAATTGCAAAGATATTAAGGAAGAAATTGCAGCCTCTGAATAGGGCACAGAGAATTCTCTAAATTTCCACAGCTATTTAGGATTACACAAGATAATTCTCATTAGTACAGCATTGGAAAATACATACTTCCACTTCCTCCATGCAATAGTATAGTATTCTAATTACACTGCTTACAAGATAAGTATATGTAAAAGATGGTATCTGTGAGCTAGTCATAATTCATAATATCAGACATTTTCACTGTGCCTACAAATAAGTTATATACTAAAATAAACAGATGACTCAGGAGATTTGTAAAAGGGCAGGTAGGCATCTACTAGTACCTTAACCATCAAACTCGTCCTTAAATGCAGATGGCAGGTCACTAGTATTTGACAGCTGTTAGTGTGTCCAACATCGGATCATATCATCCTATTTTCTAATGTGCAGATGCTGCCAGAACAAAGTTTATAAAATTGCTTTTAGATATTATCTTTTTGCAATCTTAGCACAGAAATCAAAGACTGCATAGAAAGAGATATTTAGTCCTTTCATTTTCATTGCTGAGAAGTACAAAACATGAGTAAAATGTAGTTTTTGAAGCACAATGGAGAAGTTCTAATGTGCTGAACTAAAGATACATACTCTGTGGATATATCATTTGGGTCTTCAAGACAAATAACTTCTGTCATATGTAAATAAATCAGACAAAGCACTTAAGAATTGGCATATTCTATTCCATTTTATTGCATGCATGCTCCTGTGGTATATTATAACCACTGTTTACATTTCCCTCAGGTTTTTACATAATTCCCAAAAATAAACCACACTGCAGAAAACTCGTTAGATAATAAATTTTGCAGTAGACAAATTAAAAATTCAATTATTTTCTGGACACTGGCACTTTCAGTGAGAAGGTGGGTGGTCAAGTAAAAGCACTATTCCTACTGGCAGAGCTCTTTATTCTCTGTCATTCTTTTTACTGGTATAGCTTCAGCCTCTGTGACAAAGATTTGATTTTTACATTTACATGATGCTGTTCATGTTAACAATTCCTGTATCAGAAGTACTGTGTCAAGGACACGTGCAAAACACTATGAATTGTTTATTAAATATTGAATGCTCTTCATTAGCAATAAAAAGCAAAGCACTGAGAGGCACAGTGCTTTTATGTTCTGTGCGACTGTTCTTACAGGGCTTGAGAGTCATTGCAATGAATTCGCTATCGCTGCATGCCGCCCAAGAGCAAGCAGCAAATTCATCAAAAACGTGAATGAAAGACTACAGACAAAAAGATGAACAACCCAAACCCAATGGCTTCTTGCACTAATAGAGTATTTTAAAAACAATTGCAGAAAAAACCCACCTCTTAAGCTCTACAGTACTTTGATTTTTATAGCTTGTTTATATTTGTCCCCTGTAATTCCTATCACAGAATATTTGCATGAATATAACGTATTGAAGAAGTTCATTTTCATATAAACCACTGAATAACAGAATGGTCACAGGCGAATTATCTATTACACACTTTTTTAGATTAGCTGAGTCTGTGGAAACCATCTGATATTCATGATTTTTTAATCAATTTTCTTTATAGCCATTTAGTTAACAACACGTTTAGACTACCATGTAACTTCCTGATTAAAACACCTCCAGATTTATGTCTTTTCCCTTATTAAAAAAAAACCTGCAGTTGTTCAAGTAGACATGATGCTTATAGTATCATTTCCAAATAACTTATAACTTATGTGTATATTTAGACAGTTAACAAGATCAATTGAATTGTGTACGAGAAGAGAGCCCCAAATATCAGCCTCCTGTTCCATAGCCTCTAATGTATCTTTTGACTATTTATTAGGGGAGAGTCTATTCACAAGGGTCTGTAGTGACAGGACAAGGGGTAATGGATTTAATCTAGAAGAGGGGAGATTTAGGTTTGATATTAGGAAAAAGTTCTTTAATATGAGGGTGATCAATCACTGGAATAGGTTGCCCAGACAGGTGGGGGAGGCCCCATCCCTGGAGACATTCAAGGTCAGGCTTGATGAGGCTCTGAGCAGCCTGGCCTGGTTTGAGATCTCCTTGCTTATTGTAGTGGGATTGGACTATATGACCTTTGGAAGTCCCTTCCAACCCAAACTGATTCTATGACAATGTAAAATAAGACCACTCAAATGCCTTGGAACGATAATTTTTTTGTTCTCAAATCTTTATCATTTGCAGGTGTTAAATAAGCATTAACCATTGGTCACAATATTATTAATCATATCAAACAACAAAAGCAGTGAACAGTTCACTGCTCATCTTTAGGTTAATATTATGACCTTTAAATCCTTATCCCCTTCCTGTCTGATTTAGCCAATTGTCTGACTTTATTTCAGATCTTCAAATGCAGCAGGGACGGTAAAGTCAAATGTGCTGGATTGTACTGTGCCTATAGAAGTGATAAGGATAAAAATAAAGGATAGGAATTAGGTATGGAGGTTTCACAAACCATGCTTGTGAAAACATGCTTCTCACTGATAACTTTCAAAGATACTTATTGCTGAAAAAAAACTCTTAGTTCTTCAATGACTTAAAAATCGAAACAAATATTTGCATGGAAACCACAGTCACTTGTCATTGTGCTGTGACATTAATATGACAAAATCCAAGGTTTCTTGAACTGGAGCCTCAAAGAAATTATCTAATTTTCTAATTCAGCATAGAAATGGAATAGGGTAAGAACTGTTACCACTTGATGGGTTTTATGGCAAGTAAGAAAATTTCAGATTAGGAAAATGTATATTATATATACAGATATGCAGAAAGTCACATATTAACAAGAAATTAACTTGAAAACTGGGTTTCTTTAAAACAGGAATATAAAAAGCAAAACCCTTTTTTGTATGTTCTTATTTCTAAATAATCTTTATCTTTTTTTCTACCCTTTGGTTACCATGGATATTTTAGCAAAAAATCATCCATTTATATTTCCCAAGTTATACAAGAAAGAGAAGAGTTAATTTTGAACCAAACGTTTTCTAGTATTTCCATAATGCTGAACCCTGGAAATTGCTGATAATGTCTACATAAGAGATTAACTAGAGTAATTTGAGTTGTGTAATAGATTTGGGTTAAAATACACATTTGAGTTGCCATACAGAAATTTAACAGTAAAAATTTAGTGACATTTGGTCTCAGAGACTGCTTTAAATCTTTAAAAGTGAAAATGAATATTTAGATCTCCTCTCCAGTTATGGAGAAAAAGTTCCCTTAAAGTAAGAAAAAGCCTTGACACTGTTTTTATGGTGATTTTTCAGGTCAAGGCCAGAACTATTCTAAAACCTGGACGTATGTCACACATTTTCCATGTTCAATGCAGTCAAGAAGCATCTCATATGGTGCTGGCATAATCAAGCTTTACTATGTTCCCCAAGCTTCTGTGCTCTTTATTATTTAGATTAACTCATAAAGGAGAAAAGATGTCCTCTTAATAGTAAACAAAGGAGTAGTCACATTGTCTTCTACTTCCCCAGGGAGATTTTGCTATGTATAACTAAAACTACAAAAATGGCTCCAGACAAGATAGAGAGATAAAAGTACAAAAGAAAACCCCAAGCCAAAACTCTGTTCCCCAGGAGGGGGCAGTAAACAAAAGCCAGGGAGAGTTTTTGGCTGGGAGTCAACCCACCATTTCTTTCTTTCATTCGTTAAGCTACCACTAACCTGGCAATGCATTTACACCCGAGTTCATCCTTAATGCATGTAAATAGAGTATCTTCCTTGTCCCACAAAAGAAAAGACTTGTGTCCTTATCAAAACACACTTGCATGAGAAAGTTACCGTAGGGGAAAAAAAGCATCCAAGGTGGCCAATCACTGGTGGAATAAGTGTTATGAATTCACTTACAATGCTGGACACACACAATGGAGGCAGGGGAAAATCGATGAAGGGCCCAGGTGGTCAGTCCAACTCCAATGCTGTAGCCAAAGAACGATGCCATTGTTCTTTCCTCTGCTCCCCACTGTGCTGATGCCCCACCACCACTGGGGGCTCTGCCTACAATAGGAAACTGGAGGGTCCCCTCCACTAACTGGAGATCCTACATCGTATGCTTAATACATACATAAGCCTTCCCACAACTCAGTGCAGGCGGAGTCGGCTTTTAGGCTCTTAACTGGGAGATGGGACACCCGATGTTAATGGGGAAGGCAGAGGCTCCTGGTGGGATCTCCTAATTGGCTCCCACCCAAAGCTGGCCAGATCCTGGGTAAAAAAAACATCAAGAAGGTCTGTCTTTGTCTGGTTGTGGACATCTATAGTCAACCCTCATTCAGGGCTGGGGGTTTAACCCCACCAACCTAGAGAAGTAAAACCAAACTATTTTCTCCTTCATTCCTAAAAGATTTCTTCTGTAATTAAACCATTTTCAACTTCTTTACCATGTTCAGTAAAAAAATCAAGTGACTAAAAGCAAATCATTTAAGGATGGCACACTTTTTTTTATTTAAAATTAAGGTATTGGCTTTTTTCTTCAGTTTTATACCAGTTATTTTTCAGTATTAGTTTGTTACCAGGGAAATCAAATGAAGACAGGGAAATGTGCTGATTGCCAGGGCTATCAAGGAAAACACAACACCAGATGAACTGTCTGCAGACCCTTCCCCACACCACAACCCCAGGATCTGCTACAACTGCTGTCAGTTGTGGTGCTACAACACCACCACTGCTTTGGCTGAGAAGAAACTACTGCTCTTTCCAACAACAGAACCAATGCAAATTCTGGACCTCTTGGGGGCTTAACGGGCATTCATGTGTTTATCCCAATAATTGAATTACTCTGTTAGTTCTACGCCAGCCATGCAGACATTACTTTTGTCTTCTTTCTGGATAGTTTCAGTAGCTCTCTCTTTACTATGCAGAGTCTGGCTTTGTAATTATCAACTATTAGTAATCTATTCTAATCAATTCACCCAACCTCATTTGTGTCTCCCTTTCATCTCTACAGAAATGCCTCCCCACCCTGTGGTTCCTTCTCCATCCCCAGCATCCCTGCCTCACTCCTTATCTCAGCCATCATTAGTGTGGAAGTAGTGTCATAAAATCCAGCTCTGCTCCCTGACCCCTCTGCCCAAGACACATCCTGACAGTCAGTAGCTGAGTGCCAGACAATGGGGTTCACCAAGTGATGTGTCAGTCACGCCACTCTCTTGCTTTTTGCATAAATCAACCTGAAACACTGGAAATTTGTTAAGGGAATGCCACATGAACAGCTTTACTCCCAGGAAATTAAGGAAAACAAAATATATTTCTAGATATGGAGGGCAGGATTTTAGTGGTGTGTTTGGTTTTCTTTTTTTTTTTTTTTTTTAAAGACACAAATGAAGACCAAGACTGTTTCCCCCACCTCCCACTTTTAAATGCCCATTTCTGGACATCTGCGTAGTTTGGAACACTACATGTTCTAATTTCAGAATATATTGATCATTTACCTCCAAAATCAGGCTTGCTATATATGAATTGGGTATCTGAAATTCTGTTTCCATCTTGTTGAGACAAAAGCTCCAGGCTAGAAGAGTTCAGAATAAGGACAGAGTTTTAATCCTCAAATCTGACCTCAACAAAATCCTTTGTATTTCTTTTTTTAAAAAAGCAAAGGAATATTCCAGAGATTGTCCCCTGCCTATAGGTACTGTTTGCAACCATGCAAATCTTGCATCATACATACTGTGAAGTCAGATATTTTCAGTTATCTTAATTATCAGTAATTGTCTAAACTAATTTTTTTTTTTTCCCTCTTTTTTCCTACCAGATGACTCACTGCTAACTGACTATCTTAGGACACTGAAACACTCTTCAGAGAACACAAATTACATTGTCAAACATGCATATCCCCTCTTTCTAGAATGAAACTGGGCAAGACAATGTGATCATTGTATTAATATTTCAAGTAGACTAATGAGTAACCTGACAGTAATAACTTCTTTCCCCCCACAGTAAAAGAGGTTTAGAACCAGGGTCCAGACTATTAAATTCAGTGAACAGAAGTGCATTGCTGCAGGCAGTCAAAACAGCCATTGGAAAAGACTGATGCCATAGAAGTAACACTGCAGTGGTAATACCTGGTGCTCTGTACAGATGAAAAGATTTCTCCCACTTCTGCCCTCCCTTCCCACTTGTTTGCAAAAGTTCACTTCAACACTCTGTAAAAGGAGGTTGTTTGCTAAGTCTTACAAAGGCTTTTTGAACTTAAATGTAAATAAGTACTTCAAGGATCTCAGAAATACTACCACGCTCCCAATAGATTCTTGAAGAAATAAATTTTCAGTCCTATAGAGCAAGATGTATTTAGAGCCTTTTAACTGAGGTGTAATTTCCTTGGGGGAGATATATAATAGAGAAATTATTCAAGCCTCGTATCTTGAATAGTTTAACTGAAAGCTGAAAAATATTTGCTATGGGACACATTAACATTTTCTGTAGGCCCTGTGCTGACCCAGAGGAACCCCCACTGGACTGCCACTTGAGCAAAACTACAATTCAGCTGTCCATGGTTTCCCTCTAGAGCTGCACTCCATGGATAGACACCACATTGAGTCAGAACTTTTCCTCAGTCCATGTTGGAATGGTGTCTTATTGTTAGCACAGAGAAATTCCCTCTTCTGAACTTTCTAGCGACAGCCTCTTGAAAAGCTCAAATGTGAGAGCATTTAGAGCATGAACACCTAGTCCCAAGAGGGATGTTCTTATGTTTTCCATGTGAAAAAAAATATCAGGTTTATCCTTTACTTTTGTTCAGGCAAGTAGAAGCTATTAAGACAAGTCTAGGATCCAATCTTCCCTACCCAGTTTTAAACCTCATGAAAATAGGTATGCTTTCTTAGCCATTTCATCTTTTGTCTTCCCTCCCTTATTTAATTAAATAACAATGGGAATGCCTCTTCTGGATACCATCAATGTATTTTCAGTACCGGAAGATTCTCCACAAAGCTCACTTTCAAGTAGTGAAGCAATGCTGTCCATATGCTGCATAATTACATGGGAAATTAACAGAATAGACATTTGAGAAAAAAACAGCCAAATGTTGACATCTGTAGAATAGTTTATTTTCCAGTTTCATTTTATTTTTGTTTTTTTTTCCTTAAGATAACCTTCTAATAACTCTTTTGAGATTTACTGTACTGTAAGGCCATTGAAATATGCACAAATACCATTTTCAGTTACAAATACTTGTAAGGACTGAACAAAATAAACACTTGAATATGAGCATTATTTTGTGTAAAATTCTTCATAATAGCTTTAGTCTCCAGCAAAGATCTAAATTACTTAACACTACTAACACAAAGTAAGTCTTTTTCAAGAGTCAGCAATACCAAAGCCCAGGTCCTCATCCAGTTCAAGTTTGAGAAATGTATCCTACCATCAGAAAAATCCCTCCCTTTCCTGCTCTAACCCCTATATAGTATTTCTGTCTGATGACTGTCTTGAACTGCTGAGTCTTCTGTATAAAGTAATATATGACACAGTTTAACTAAGACATTGCAATAAACATTTTGTTTGTCTTCAAAGAAGGCAAAGTGCTGGAGAGTTGACCAAGGGACTATCCTAAGAGTATTAAGTAGCATGTCTATTTGTGTTTTATCTAGTCCCTATTAGCATATGCACAATAGAACAAAGATATCTATACCTGTCAATAAAATATTTGACTCTGATATGAATAGACCCTACTACATGCAGTATAATTTGAAGTTATGTCCTTTTCAGGTCCACAGTATACTAGTGTAGGGTTGGGTTTTTTATTTTTATATATACAAGAGGAGAGTACAGGCTTCACAGACTAAACCAGTCTTCTGCTGACTGCTTGCCCAATGTAGAGTGACATTATCATTAGCAGGCAGACCAGCAGCCAAACTCTTCCCTCCCCTGCCACATCACACCAGAGAGCCAAAGCACCAGACAACCCAAGAGAGGAACAAGTCAATGCACTCACCCACAGCATATTGTGTGAAGAAGGGAGCAAGCTGATTCAGGAACCATGCTGTGGGAGGTGGAATCAGCTGGGTAATGAGTTCAATTATGCAGTAGTTTCCCAGAGAGAGAGACTCATCATCTTGCCCTGCCATCCCAGGAGCTCCACTTGCTCTGAAGAATCAGGGAATCCTTTCAATAGCTAGAGTCCCCATACAATACATCCATTACACTAAGCAAACCACTGCAACCAGAATCAGTTCTTATAGAGGTGGCTTCTTGCCCCGCCTCCAAGTTAATGTGGAAGGCAGGGGCACCTGGTGGTGATCTCCTCATCAGTTCCTACCCAGGGCTGGCCAGACCTTGGGTGAAAACCAATCAGGAGGGTCTTTCTTGCCTGGTTGTGGACATCATCCATATGTCAACCCTCATTCAGGGCTGAGGGTTTAAACCCCAGCACTTCAGGCAGAAAAGTCTCCTCAAGGCAGAATGAAGACCCAAATAAAATACCTCATTTATAAAATACAAAGTCAAAACAAAGTTAACAATATTGACTGAAATTCAATTGCTGCATTGGCCAATCAGAAGCCAGGATTTATCTTCTGGAAACCAGACTCCAGCCTCCAGTCAGGCTGAATGTAAGTACAGCAACAGTGCTGGAGAAACAGCTTTCCTTGGTTACCATTTCAAATGCCCTGGGTGAAGTCACTCAGTTAAAATATCTTGAAGCTACCTCTCTTATATATTTCAAAGCTTGTGATCTGTGGGTACAGACTTTATAGATATCTTTACATTTGAAACAGGGAATACCTGTCTGATATTTTTCCTAGAAATGAAATGAATGTTAAATGTTTGCCTTACACATTGTCCCAAACAGGAGGCTGCTAGAGTGTTGCAGTGCGCCTCCTGGAGACAGAGGTTTCTGTTGCCTCTTTGTCCCCAAACATGGGCACACATCCAGAATTTTCCATCTTTCCCAGGTTGTGGTTGGCTTAGCCACCACAAGACCAATCCCCTAACACCCATTGGACCCCTGACCTGTCGGTAACCCATCCGTGTATCCTTACAGGACAATGGCTTTGTAAACCCACCTACCTATCTGCTAAAAACCCCTGGCCCCAAGGCCACATGCTCTTTTGCTTCTCCCCCTGGGGTGGGTGCTGTTTCAGTGCCTGCCTCAGGTGCTTTTTGTTTGTTTTTTTCATGTTATTAAAACCTTTTATTTTGGAAGAAAGTGATCGTTGCCCATCCCTCCTTTACTCGCCACTGTCCTCCTCTTCGCTGAAGACCACCCTGGAGGTACTACTGGGGTCCCGCTGGGGGTGTTTTCTTCCCGGGCAAAACCAGCGGGCTTAAAACCCTCAAAATATATTTTTGAAGAGTAATACTAGAGGTGCTATAACATCAGTGATTCCATCCACCAGCGTCATCTATGTCCCTACCCTATAGCAAGGGGAGCTTTCAGTTTGAAGGAACCCTTTTTTAAGGGTTCCCAATTTAGTAGGCATAACCTTAAAAAAAAAAAAAAAAAAAATTAAGACAATATCATGTAATAATTTCCACAATCTTATAATTAAAGAATATTATAATAGGGACAAGCTTGGCAAAGGAAGAAAACTATAATTGAAATATTTTTGAACTAAACATTTCAGATAAGGATCCATATGAACAATAAAGGTCTCCTTCCTGAGGGAAAATGCATCAGTACTATTTCAAAAGCCTGTGAAATATTCATAATATTGCCTTGAAATCTAGTATTTACATGAACACTTGTGGAATATAAATGCTGCATTAATGAACCTAGGTAGTGCTACCAAGTCTATAAACACCATAGATGCAAATTTAAGAAAAGTAAAACTACACATACCTATGGTACCAAAACACTACTATACAAGGCTGCAGAGGAAAACTTAATAGGAAAGAGCTTTTTATTTGCATACAGAAGCTTTTAAATCACATTTTAGTTCCATATTTTGGCTTTTCACACTTCCCACTTACTAAATAGTGTCTGGTTTCAGGAAAGCATTTGAGCAATAGGCAATGTTCAGCTTCAGTGTCCCACAGTTTATCTTAATACATTATTACTGAGAATATGCAGATTAAATGTCCTTACTTGTTTGTCTTTTCTGTGCTTGCAGTTAAAGCATATAATTACCAATTCATCTGTGCTTGTATTTGACATCTAAAGCCAAGCAGTTCTGGCAGTCACTTCCATAAAACTTGGAAGATTTACCTACACATCTCTCACCCTTCATTTCATATATCATAGCCTACTATTTTTCCTCCATAGCCCAAAGCCATGCCTCTGTCAACCTATAGACAAACTTTCCTGCTTCTGCCTGATGAGAAGGTTTAGTGCATGAAGTAGTTCATATGCAGTTTATCATTAATTCTTTTTGTTGTTATTGTTCATCTTCTCAACAGTAAAAACCATTCCAGGATTCAGACTTAGCTGAAAGCTAGGTTTACTGAAGTGAGCACATCTGGAGTTGTCCATCCCTGCATGTAAAGAATTTTACAACTTCCATGTTCAACCCAGGCAGTTAAGGATCCTTGGTTCATGTCCTTCTAGACCTAGTGGTTTTATAGAATTAAAATATCAGTTTCATGTTGTTACTGAAGTTATTGCAAATCCAGTAAGAATTACTGTTTTCCATTAATTAGTCTCTTTCTTTTAAGAGTTCACTTGACTCTGATGCAAACTTATCCAGCCAATTCGACAGCTCATAGTGCATCTACCTTTGTGTCATCCCCGATTAAGCTCCAAATATTTTGTGATACAGATTATTTAAGTGGATATATGGTCTAATTCACTACACAGCCATGTAAGATTTGACTGTTCTAGCCTGAAGGAATTCATAAAAACTCTTCTGAGGTAATGCTGAGTGAGGAAAATGTTGTTGATATACAGACCTGGAGAAGAACACTCTTTGCTATCACATAAAAACTGAAACAATGGAAAATTATTCCTTCTTTAGTCAGTTTCCTTCAGAAACAAGATTAATTCTTATTCCTCTCTCTATATATGTGTAAAAATGTTTCCCAGTGACTTTCTGTGCTGTAGCCTCTGCCCTTCAATCCCAGAGTGACAAGCACATGCTGTTCTCTCCTTCCACTCTCTGCCAGCTGACTACAGAATTTGTTTTGTTTTATCACAGGTTAGCAAGTGAATGCTCTGTCTGCAAAATATAAACCATCTATTTATCCAGAAAGTAGGGAGGAGAAAAAAAAAGTAAATCATAAAGCTTATCCTGACTTGGCCTCACACCTCGATCTCAGTCCTGCCTCAAAACTTATGGACTTGTCTGTCAGTATGGGCTTTTGGCTAGAGCTGATTGCAATCACTTGCCCTGCTTGCCCCTATTTGAGACTGCCCCTTAACCCTGGGTCATGGTCCCTGCTTGTCTTGGTGTTACACTTGGCTCCCAGCTTGCTCCATGTGGAGCAGTGCCCACCAGTGTTGCTCCCCAATAGTCCCCAGTTTAATACCCGTGGCAGGTGGTCCCAAGATATTCTGTGAGTATAGAGGTTCTAGGAAAATTGCAAGGTAGCCTGAGCAGGATGTTTCTTCTTGTAGGAAACCCACTGTACTTTCTCTCCTTGAAAACATAAATCCATATTAAAAAGTCACAGTGATCTGCTAAAAACCTCACTGGAATTCTTGGAAATGGGGCAAAAGGATCAGGGACAGTGGGAGCTCCCCACTTAGAAGCAGGGTCCAGGTGGAAAGTGGCAGAACATTTTGGAGCTGCTGTTTTAGAAGTGGAACAGCTGATTGTGTACTCTCAGATTGACACAATGACCAGTCTCATGCAAACACACTTAAATTTACACAGTATGGAATCAAAAAGCCTGTCAAATCATTTTTCTCTTTGAAAATTCATGGCAATCATAGTTCTAAGCTCTTCATCACCTCCCTCTTCAGTTATTCCTGTTGCTTCAAAGGAAAGAGAATGGTATGTTTGATAAATGTTTTTCCCTAAGTGATCTTAACAGTATCATATTATATTTTAATAGCTTATAGAATAAAACTACTAATACACAAACGTTGGGCTGCATTAAAAGAAGAATTAATCTTACTAGCTAGCATGATAAAATTTCTATTGATGAGAGTCCTGCAACCATCCTGATGACTTCTGTAATGAGCAGGCATATCAG
The DNA here is from genome assembly GCF_000691845.1 of Merops nubicus. Taxonomy (NCBI): domain Eukaryota; kingdom Metazoa; phylum Chordata; class Aves; order Coraciiformes; family Meropidae; genus Merops; species Merops nubicus. Next base: position 92,572 of record NW_008631603.1, read on the forward strand.
AGTAAACAGAAGGAAAGATTAATGGAGAACAAGGGGGAAAAGAAATCTCTGACTGAACAATGTCCCTGTCTTTTCCAAGGAGACTGAAATATCTTTTTCTGTAAGTATTTGACATTGCAGCCTGCACTTGCTGCTACCTAAGGAGTACAGAAAGAAATAATTCAAGTCATGCTAACATACTGATGCAAATGCAAACCTAGTCTAATAAGGCATTAGAATAATATCAACATAAATAATAGCTTCTGTGTAGCCCATAACAATAATAGGTAATTTCATTTTAATTAAATGTCAGGGTGAAAATTCTCCTTGAATTTATCTTATTAACTCTTCTGACCATAAGGGAAAAAAAGGAAGAAAGTAGCTAAACAGTTGTTTTAATATCCTATTGTCACGCAAGATATCGAGCCTGCTGGCTTTCTGATTAGTACTGACTTCTGTAGACATTAAAAAAAAACCCAAACAAACAAAACAAGGTAAACTCTTCTCACACAAGACAATGTTATCAACATTGTGTAATACAGAGCACATAAAACACATCAGAGCCACTACTTGCCAAAATACTTGAGTACCTCTTAGCTCTCCTATCAGAAGGAGATGGAGATATATGCTTGGATATCATCAGTACCAAAGAAAAAATTCAGTTCGTATCTCCTCAGTAGGCATTTTAGCAGCCTTGTTTATACTATTATAAGGATGAAGGAGAAGAACCCAACTGCACTTCAGATGAGAAAGTAAATGAGGCACAAAACCAACGTCCCAAAACAAATGCATGAGGAGAACAAAACTCAGATTAACCACAAAAGCCACCTCACAGAGTCAGTCTGTAGTTTCAGTCTTAGTCTGCACTACAACCTTTCCAGGGAGTTGGTTCTTTCCACTCCAAGCACTGCAGATGCAGGACACCACCCGAGAAGTCTGCCAGCCACTCCTTTGGCTATTTCTCTTCAGGTATTTGCACACATGGGATGCACAAGACAGCAAATCCAGGAAAAAAAATGAGAGCAGGAGGCTCTAGAAGGATACAGTACAAATGCAAACAGAACAAAGCAATAAGAAATCCCCATTTCCCATCAAAGCTCATTAAAGTACCATGGGTTCTGCACAACATTTATCTCACAACCTGAACCCATAACAGTAAGTACCTTCTTGTGGTAGAAGTGTAATGTAACATCAAAGTATAGGAAACAGGGACTAGGCTATAAACCAGAGAGAAGACTTGAGAAGATATAACACTTGCCAATCTGACCCCAGCATCAAGGGATAACTTTTAAATCTGTCTTAGTGCCTTAGCCTTTTTCAAAGACACTGTGAATTATGCATTTTGGGGTGTGGGGTTTTTTTTGTTTGTGTTTGCTTTTTTTTTTTTTTTTGTTTGTTTGTTTTTGTTTTTGTTATAATTCTTTTTTCCCTACCCCATAACAACCTCCCCCCCTTGGTGAACACATACATTTTCAAGAGAAGAAATGGAGCTGAAGATATAAGTTGTTCAATGAAATATTCTCTTGATAATGTAGTTCCAAAGAAGCATTTAATCTTTGGAAGTTTTGCATTTTTCAATAAAATGTAGTGTCCAAAATAATAATGTTGATTGAATGTGTTGATCAGAAGACAGCCTCTATAACGTTTGTATGTGTTTTTTAATATATTTAGACATTGCTAATGATCAAGTTAATAACTTATTAAAGTAAAAGAAACATTAAAATTATATCATTACCAGTTTCTAAAGACCTAGAAGATAACAGGCTTGATTCCATCCAGTCAACTGCTGACTTCCATTAAAATATTTAAAAAGCATTTTTTCCTATGAAGAAAGAGCTCATTAACTTTTAATCTTAGCAATTCTAAAAGAAAATCACTTTCAAAGAAAATAATATGAAAAAGTGTAATTAAAAGTTTTTTTGGAAGAATCTAGCAAATATACATATAGAATATGCCTCAAGCAAAAATTCAAACTAGAACCTTGGATTATGGATTACATAAGGGATTAAAGTTATGAATGAGACATTAGGAAGGAAAATTTATCAATGTGTGTTCTGAGTTAGCAAAAAGTGTTTTGTGAGTGTAACAGCACCTGCACAAAACCATCTAACATTGTTATATCCCATACCACCAGTAAAAATGTCATATTAAGGAAAGATTGTAAAATAAAGGTAAAGAATAAAACAAACTTCTTCCCAACTGCCAATCTGTTCTGATACCTAACTCTTCTGTCCACGTCTCTAAAAGAGTCTCATCATGGTAAAATGAAAACCAAATAAAGACAATGAAAACTACCTGTAGGAGCTTCTCTTTTCACTGCAGAAAATAGACTGTTTAAGATGCAGGGTGCCATCCTCAATTTTCCAGTAACCTGCTTCATCTGAAAAGGCCTTGGTTCTTTCAAAGAAGCTGCTACTTGAAATATAAACTATTTCTGAGAGATATATATATATATCTCTGTAGCAAGATCACTCCTGAACACGTTTCAGACAAAATAAAAAACAAGGAAAGTTTTATAATGTCCAAAATAAAGGAGTTCAGAGCAGAAAAGATTTCTGAAAAGACCAAAGAAGAAAAGATCAAAAGCCCCAGCAGAAAAACCTCTGAAATCCCCACTGTTATGGATGGGCTGGTAGTGTTTGCTGCATTATTTTCAGATCCTCACAGACAAACCAGCATTAAAATGTTCACATTGGTAAACTAACTGCCCTGAGGGAAAAGCTAACAAGAGGTGGTTTTGCTTGGCTCTCCAGGCTGAGAACACTGCTGTGACTTGTAACAAGACACTTTCTTTCGGCATAAGGTTTTAGCCCAGTATCTATTTATTATCATTACAATTCTACTTCCTTTTTCAAAGATTCAGTTAAATAAAGTCAGATCTTTCTGAAGAAAATGTTTGTTCTTTTGACAGATCTTTTAAAAGGTATCACTGCATAACTATTGATTTCTGGACCTTGCATTTTTAATGCTATTTTAGATACTGTTATGTAATACACTCTTTGCTTGAGCATTTGTTCCCCAGAAGTGTACTTCCATTTAATTAAAAGAGAGTCTTTCTTCTATTATAGCATTTATAGGGGGAAAAAAACAAACCAAACCAAACCAACATTTTATTTGACTTTACTTTAAAAACTAAATGATATATTCCAACCTACGCCCTACACTTCTGTTTTAAGGAGAGATCTGAGTCTGCTCAAAGTAGCTCAAACCGCTATTCCCCTTTAACCACCTCAGCATTAACCTGTACTGCTAATGTAATCTCCTGATTACTCTGTAAGTTCTAGCACAGCCAGGGAGGCATGTCCAAGTAAAATCCCCTTTTTTTTTTTTTTTCCCCCTTTTTAACCCCGCTGGAGAAAACGTCAACAGACGGAATGCATATATCCTTAACCAGCTCAATCAGAGTGTTCAGGTGAGACTGATATTTGTAGCAGTTGAAAAGGGTTGAATACCACATTTGGGCACATCAAGCCTGTACCCTACATCACTTGGACTGCCAAATGCCTTCCCTGAGTGTCGTCTCAGATGGCTACAGCTTGTGGTGACCCTCTTGGAGAAAGGTGACAACCTAGTTATTTCCTGAACTTCAGCACAATCCCCCAGCTGATGGCATATGCACAACTGTTTCAAAATGGTGAGATGTCATTTTTATCCCTTTCTGAAGAGGGTGAGGGACAAGTTTTGGGAGCACTGACACTGATATTGCTGCCATTTTTATGCAGAGGCAAAGGTAATCAACCTTCATTCAGACATCTGCTCTGTGGTAGCAAACCACTTCAGTAATCACAATTGTTTGTCTGTTTGCATGTTTCCAGTGAAAAATCACTCCAGAGTGGAAGACCATCACAAAGCTCAACCTTCAGATACAAAACAAGCAGTGCAATGGAGTCCTGGAGACTCATGCTGGCCTCTGCCACAGAGAACATCTTACTTCTAGTGCTGCTGATATTTCAGAATGAGGTCCTGAGGCATTTTATCCCCAAGGGAGTAAACAGACAAAAGTATACAAAGCTTTTATAGCTTATCAGAATCTCACAGAATCAGACTGAACCTGTCATTCTCAGCCATTACACCACAGTCAGTATTTATAACACTTTGACACAGAAATTTCCAGACTAAAGGAAGATCCAAAACCAGATTCAGAATTGGAATATCCAGGTCTTCAGTAAACTCTCCATAAAGATTCAACTGTTTGAATGCACTTCATACTGTTTTTTTTTAGAAGTGATCTCATATCTATTATATATTTATTTATATTTATGTATATAATTATATAGAAACATTATATATACACACATTCATAAATATACAGATATGTATATATATATATATGACATCTTGGATTTAAAGTTTAACTCATTTCTAATTTATATAACGTGTATTTTTCTATTAGAACACATAAAATCAAAGGACAATGAATAATTATTTTTATTTTTTTTTAATCAGAAATAGTTTATTAGAACTATTTCATCAAAGTACAGGAGTTTTATTTGTAGCTTGCTTTTTTTAGCTAACTACTTTTCACCACAGCCTACACTAACAAACTTTCCTGCCAGCATTGCCTGAAAGAAGTATGTATTTGTCAGCAATGTATCTTCACATCAGCAGCAATCATCTGCACTCCAGAGACACTGGTGCAGTGTGACAGACGGTGAGCTCAGACCTGCTCATTGCTGAGCACCTTCATGACTTACTGTGAGATGCAACTTTCATGTTTCACAGTGTTGCACAAGTACTTTTTACAAAGCACTGGAATGGTTATAGCTCAAATATTACCTGGAATACCCAAGCCTCACAAATATGGGGTCAGGCATTTTTTGCTGCTGTGTGCCTTTTGATAACACCTGCAAACTCCAAACAACAATCCTACTGTCTTATGCATGAACAAAAGAACAACAATGGCACCTGGACAACATATTTTAGAGAGGTTTTGGTATAGTTGCGAAATAGGAACAATTAGTACTCAGAATAGCATGACTGAGCAACTTCATTTGCCTGCAGCTGTCTACATGATGTCTCACGAGGCTTGTGAAAATAAGCAGGCTCTGAAGAACACAGGGAGAGCAGTAGGGCTGATAAAGCCTCTCCAGCACAGAGGGCCACCCACACTGTTTACAGCCTGCTTTTAAGCTGAACTATTTGGTCAAGGGAGAAGCTATGTTAATGCAAGTATATTTCCAGGGCCCAAGCTGATTCAATAACCTTTCCATGACACTGCTGTGTGCCATGCTGACATGCACCAGCCCTCAAACATTCTTCCTGTTAGAAGTGTTTGGAAAATCAGGACAGTCAAAATGTGAAGCACACAGCCACAGTAATGCAGGACCAATACAAGTAAGTCAGGGTGTCTCAAACCACAGAAAAAGAGCCTTTTGTGTTTGTTTCAAAAAACCACAGCTTAATTCCTTGAGAAGTTAAAAATGAAAACTACAGGTACTCAAAAATTACTTCCTAGCAATTTGTCTTGATATCTTTGAGCCTAGAAAGACTACTTGGAAAAAAAAAAGTCATAGAGGTTCAAAGAAATATTCTAACAGTCGATGTTCTTAGAATACACTGGGATGCCAATATGAATAGTTTAATCTTCTATCAAACACTGAGAACGTTATAAAAATCTTTGAGTAACTAGTGAAGACTGCAGATGAAAGACTACAGATGTAGACTGAAATAATTAATTTGTTTTACTGGAGATCTTAAAATTACTAATGAAGAAAATGCTGAAGGAATAAAATATCCCAACAGCAGCACAGTCTATAAAGTAACTATTCGCTTATATATATTAAAGTACCAACTTTTAAAACCAGTTCAGAGAAGGCTTATCCTTCAGTGTATTCTCAAGCTTCTTAATATTTACAGCTATCAGTAATTATCACTAAAATATGTTAAAGGCTATAAAATTAAAACATCTTGCACTCTTAGCTGCTGTATCCTGCTTATACGTGCTGGGTTTGGGATGAGGAAGAAGTTCCCTGCAGGTCAGATGGAGACAAGAATACTGGAGTTTTGGCTTTTGTCTGTCCTGTGAGTTACACCTCACTTGCAAGGATTATAGGGCCATATTTCTCTGAGAATCTGCTGGGAGATGAGTCTCTTCCTCTCATAACATACCTGATTTCTTTTGTCTTGTGATTTTTTTTTCCTTAACAACTACAAATTGCAATTTTCTTCAGGGCATAAAGAGATGTGTGATTTTCCTAAATGAAACAGGCTCTTCTGACCATCATGACTGCTGCAGAATTACCTGCAGCTGAAGAGAGAGGGAGCCCACAGGAGTCTGATGACCCCAATAGTGCTTTCTCAACCTATGCTTACATGCCTTTTCAGTAAAACTGAACACATCTCAATGTGCCCTGTACTGCTGAATTGACCAAGGAAGCTGAGAGGCTGTAACTCAACTCATGGTTTCTTAATGGACTGCACTGATTATTAGGTTGGAAGTGAAAAAGGAGCTGTGCTCTCACTCTTACTTCTGTGCAATGAGAGCTTTACAAATTGGTGACAGCTCTGCTAAATTGGATTTAGTACTGTGTTATTTCATTTGGCAATGAAACAAAGTCATGGGCAAAGGGAGACTTTGAAATCCACTGTAACAAGTTCTTCTGCCAGTTTCTTACTTACATAATTAGACCTCTTGATACAAGCAACCAAGTGGAACTGGGCTTGCCTGAAGTGTAACATACTCACCTACTTCTCCTACATATATCATTTTGTTCAAAGAGAGTTTGGATCTCATTTTCTTCTATCTAGTCTATTTTCAGAAGATTGCTATTAGGCTCTCTGGGTACTTTTTTAATTGGACAAATGGACAGAAAGAGGAGTCAGCTCTCCTTTGCACAGTATTTGGCATAATGCATGCTTTGGTGAATACTAGGTACAAATCCTGCCAGAACAGAGCAATGAGCTGCTTTCCTTCAAACTGCTATAGGAAATGCTCACAAAAAGGTACAAATAATAAAAGGTCTGACTGAAAGCCTGCAAAATTCTGTAAGACCTAATGGACTGCCCTCACCTTCCAGGAGTGAACAAATACCCTTTAAAATGCTGACTAAAACAGAAGTCAGAGTATTTAGGATCATCAGGGCTGCCAGTGAAAGCATTTCTCAGTGTTATCAATCCTCACTGAAATGTTCATGTTACTACTGTGAAACTGTTAGTTTCAGCTGGTTGAGACACTCAGACAAGGCAGGCATATAAAGGTAACCAGAAATAAAACACATTCAACATCTCAATTGATGAGAACTTAGCAGAAGAATTTTTCCAGAAACAGGAATAAGATCAGAATTTTTATTCAATTCAGGTAAGAGCAGTACTGTGCCATGTCTATAAAGAAAAATATATTTGACAAATTAAAAAAATATATTCATAATAAAGGCTATGTTACTTATTATCTAAAGCTACAAAATCATTACAAACTTCAGTTCCCACTATCTCAAAAGGACATTGGAAGGTATTAGTAACTCACAGAAGTTTCCCCAGGTTGTTTCTGCAAATGTAGATTTGCACAACTTACCTTTCTTATTTATAAACCTAGCTATCAAACATTAAAGAAAAACAAGATGATCATTTCTAATCCATCTAAGAATGGTACAACATGATCCCTCTGCAAAACCTGCTGACTTCAAGCATACATCTGCTGTCAGTGAACATTTCAATTTACAGAATATGCCTCTGCAGAGAAATCAGTCTTCTAGATTGTTTCACCCTGCAAAAAGTTTCTCATTTCCACTGCTCGGGCATTTCACAATTAAGCAATTACTGTGGGTGTAAAGCATTCTGCCTTGCTGCCTAGATCTGTGTTTGAATGGGCAAAAACATAATAAACATTCCCAAACCTTCATTTCCCAGTTGTGGCACCACACTTCTTTAGGGAATAATTTCTTAGATGTGCTCTAGTTGTCTAGTTAGTAATGTCTCTTAGTAATGTCTGTCCTTGCTATTGTCCATGTTTCCCTTGTAATTGTGTTTGTCAGACTTTTGATGAAAGGTCAGATCTCCTAACTTTATATATAAATACAAACACAATGTATAGTTTTGAGTGCTTTTTTTATTTTTTACCATTGTTTTAATTTGCTAACTAAATAAAAAGAAGCAAAGTTAGTGTAGGTATCAATATATGATCTCCTGTTAGCTAAGGAGGTGAACATAAGTTCTGAAACTATAAAGCCCTTAAGTACCAATATTGTTTAGCTCTGCAAGCAGTAAGATTTAACTAAATTTCACTCTTTAACAGTTGCATTTAACAAGATATCATTTAAAAAGATTAGTTACCATAATTATATTTTGAACTTGCTATGGATTCAAAGGTAAGGTTTGTTGTTTGGGCTGGGTTTTGGTTGGTTGGTTGGTTGGTTGGTTGGTTGGGTTTTTTTAAGTGAACAAACATCAAGTGTAGATGACTGGAGTAAAATTAGAAACATTAGCAAATCTATCTCCTCTTTCTGAACTTCCTGAAAAATAAAAATAGAAAACAGCCACCACTTACAAAGCTATGTCCTGTTAATACAATAGTGTGGGCTTTTTTTAAAGGAACTCCACTCCAGGTTCAATAGTACACTGTATTTGGGGTACTCTAATACACAGTTCTGTAAAAGCCCCTTCATCTTGATGGTTGTTAAGGCAGGAGACGTACAGGACTTGAAACAAGAAGAATGAACCCCCAAACCTGTTATCCTGCAGGCTTGGAGCCTTCTGCAGAGAGAATCTCTCAGTGTCTCAGGGTGCTCATGCTCCCAGCCTGGTGAGCACAAGCAACATGACAATCAAGCGGCTTTTGCATAGGAGGGACTAAAATTAAGGTGGCAAATGTAAGAAGCAGCTCCTCTCTCTGGGACAGTCGTCACTGTTGCTCTTCTGTTACTGTGAAAATGGGACTGAAGAGACAAGTGAAGCTAATGAGCAAGAAAGACTCTACCAATCTAATGACTAAAATCCTGCAGTCAAGAGCAATGACTATAACAGGCCAGCCCTGCCTAAAAGACCACCTGTAAAACAGCCTAGAAACAGCTAAAGGGAAGCAAAACTGCCTTTGTGAGGTGCATTGTGTTCCTCCTCCTTTCCCCATCTCCTCGTTTGAACCAAACTATGTACAGAAGACTGAGACTAAGCGTATAGAATCTATGGCACCTGAAGCACTGTACATGGGTTCCTACTGATACACAAGAGAAGACAGTCTGTGATGTGAACATTAAAGCCAGCTGGAGTGTGGCTGTATCTATTCTCCTCTTGCCCTTTTCCCACCACATATTAATAAGCCTGTGATACCTGCATGTGGAAGACAGAGCTGAATTGTTTTTCCAAGCTATTCTCTGAGACAGATCCAAAGCAATTATGCAAATTCCAGGAGAAAATTACACACACTTCAGTTGAGTTTATGAGCTCTATCTTGGGAAGAGCCAGAAGCTATCATGGGCCCATGTGTATTCTTTATCTTCCTATGAAAGGGGAGGGTGCAAACAAAACTTTATAGTCAAGTTTGGTGTCTATTCAGTTATTTTTTGAAAACAATATTTGAAGTTCCTGTAAGGAACTGATTTAATTAATCCCATTAATTGGATGCAAATGCACTTCCTCAGGAATTATAAAGAGAGTGGCATTAACTTGACTAATAGATGCTTCCTAGATACCCATTATGAAAAAAACCCAATTTGACTAAGTGTGAACAGTAACTGGGAAATGTATTGTTAAGGATATATAATGTAACTAAAATGAAGAACATGTTTTAAAGAATACGCCCATCTTTGAACTGATTAGCTACTGAAGGGAAGGAAACCATGAAAAGTTCAAACCAGTTTTGAAAAATCCAAATTCAGCTAGTGCACTTTTTTTTAAAAAAAACAGTTTTGTAGTGATTTTTTAAAACTCTTATTTTTTGAAAATGTGCAACCACAGTGAAATGCAAATAAAGAGAAGTAGCAGAGGAAGAGCTGAAGTGTACCAGGAACAAAAATCTTATCACCTGAGTCTTTTTGCAAGATCATGGCTATGGAGCAAATATTCTCACTCTAGAGTTTGCCTTGTACAGTGTTCAGTACATGCTTTCCAATAAATACAAATGAAATATCTATCATCATTCTCAATGAAGCTATTTCATCACTAATGCAGCTCTATGTTAGTGCAGCCATAGCTTCATATATGCCCCTAAATTTTAAATCAAAATTAATAAAAAATATTTATTTTAACAGCTACAAAAATTAAAGTAAAATTCAGCTGACCATGAAAAAGTTTGGTATGTTCAGCTCAAATTTAATTATTGGGTTTTTTGAAAAATATTTTCTAATTTCAAGTTTCAATTTCACTCATTTAAAATAAAAGTTTATGTTGTCTCTTAATAGAAACCTCTCAGAAATGTAAATGCTTTTTGTAGTAGTAACATGCAAGAACATTCTCTCTGAAATGAAGAACAGCAGAAACTGGAAAACCACTGCACAATGAGAATCAGTTTTAACTGAATGTTGCTGATGATAGGATCATTGCCAATAATCATCTCTGCATGCACTGAAGCAAATTTCAAGAAAAGTACTCACAAATAGAATATGCCAAACAATTGCTAATACGCTCCAGCAGCAGACCATAAAATCGTACAAAGTAGATTTAGACAGTATTTCAGGAGGGTTATCTGGGAAGAGGGAATATGCATGTCAGTTTAGATGATAGTCAAAAGTCCTTACACCAAAACTTGGCATCGTTTTTTACCTGGTGATAAAAGTTAACTTTTTGTCATCAGCTTCATTCCTGTGACAGCCTTAGTAAGCAATGTTTGAGAAATTCATTTCACTACACTTATTAATGTGTTTTCACGTAAATTGATTCAAAATAATCTGAAATTAAGTTCCCAGCCAAGACAGCAAAGCAGCAAATTGAGAAAGGTTGCCTGAGTCTAAACACACAAGCATCTTTCTCCCAGTGCAAATCAACTAAAATAATGCCTGATTTTAGAGTCTAATGAAAATAAGCATTGTGCTCACGAAGGGTTTTTGCTATCTTCTTTAACACCATCTAAAAGTATTTACTTTTTAGTCTTAGAAAATTTTGTGAGAGTTCTCTTTTAAATAAATTCTACTTTGAGGTTCTCTACAGACCTGCAGTAGAGTGCTAAAATGCTGGCAGAACCTAGGAGTCCTTGGTATGATTATTATTTCTATTGTTCTTCTTCTTATTATTATTATTGTTGTAAATAAACTTTCCCGATACAATAGTTCTGTGTTTTCAATGCCATAAAATTGTAGTTCTTGGAGTAAGCAGATGTCAATAGTCAAGAGGTTTCTCCTTTTCAAAGACTTCCATTCCAAGACTAATGCAATATATCAGAAAAATAAAAAAGGCAAATGCTAGTGTGGAGACATGACTGGAAATGTTAATGACAAAAATCACAAAATGCTGAATTTTTCCTGACCATGTTAATCACTTTATTCAGTGCATTATACTCAAATTATGTCAGTGGGGTGAAATTGTACTTTCTATTGAATTACAGCAAAAAAAATAAATGCATGTCTTTTTTTTTTGACTTTTTTTACTCTTCCTTTCAGAGAGAAAACATATACATAATTTGAATGTATCATCCTATTCTTAAAAAGTTTCAAGGACTCAAAATGTTTCTAAGACAATACAAGTCCAAGAAAAATTAACAAATAAGTTCACAAAGAATGACATTAAAATTATACAACATTATTGCTCTACTAGCCCTGCAGCATTTCTTAGTGGGCTTCAACAAGGAAGAATGTATAGAAATTATATTAGAGGTGATAAAGGTGGTGGAGTAATAGGAGACCTGTATAAAGAGAAAACAGTTTAAATGGCTTTTTCTGCCTGAATTTTGACTGTTTCACACCCACTCCCTCCTAGGATAGACCCATCAATGGGATGCAGGCTATCCACAACCCTAACCCTAAATTCTCTTTACCTGCAAAAAGAGATGGCTGCAGCAAATTTTGCCATTGCCTGTTTTCCCTGAATAGTGCCTGGGCACTCTCTGGAAAATTGGTAGCTGATGGGAACCAAGACCATGCTGGGAAACATGCTAACAAATTAATAGTGTGGACGGTCACAGGAGAGTGCATTAACATCTCTCCTAGCTCTATTTTAATCACCAAAATAGTCTCTGGAGTTTATTTTATGAGCTCTGCATCTGTATTTCGCTACAATTTAACAACTTTGATCATGCAGCCTCACAATCCTGGAAAAAAACTGAATGGTGGTTGTAAGGAGGTAACAGTGAGGCCAATTCAACTCAAATAAAACCAGAGATAGAAAGTATATTGCAGAATGGACATTGGTTTGATAGTTTTATTTCATATGTCTTTTAACCATACATTTTTCATTTTGAAAGTGACTTTGTCAATTTTCTACAGTCCCTTGTGTACTTTTCTAATAGCCAAACATGGTGTCTTTCAGGCTTTTGGACAAGAAGTGAGACTTGTACTGCAGAGTGAGGACTACTTAAAGAATATTTTTTTTGTAATCCTCTGCATTTCATAAAATAATCTGAATTTAAAAATTGTATTGATCATGTGAAGAGATGTGATAGAAAAATCTTTTTACTTAACAAAAATACTGTTTGCTAATTTGTGCAGAAAAGGAAAAAAATAGACACTTTATTTTTCAAGAAACATTGTCCTTTTTCCTTTCACAACTGGCCTTGATAAAAAGTCTCTCTCCATCTTTCTTATAAGCTTCTTTCAATAAGGCCACGATAAGATCTGCTCAGAGCCTTCTCTTTTCCAGGCTGAACAAATTCAGCTCTCTCAGCCTTTTTTCATAGGAGAGGTTTTCCTGCTCTCTTACCATTTTCATGGTCCTCCTATGGATTCACGCCATCAGGCCCATTTTTTTCTTGTTCTTCAGACCCTAGCAATTGATGTCATATTGCAAGTGAGGTCTCATGAGATTTAATTGGTTCAAAATGATTAATAAACCAATAGTCTTGGCTCCGATGTAAAAAACGCATTACAGGAAAAATATAAAAAAAATACTTTTCAGGTAGTCTGACTTGTGGCTGGTTTTAACAATATTGTTGAGTAAATATGTCTCTTTCTGTGACATCTGTCAGAAAATTCCCTATTTAAGTGGAGGGCAAGAAAATGAACAATTTCTCTAAAAAATTGCCTTGCATATAGTTTTAGGAAGAAAAAGCTAAGTATTCAAACAGAAAAGGTTTTACCACAGTAATAGGCCCTCTACTCCCACATTTATCTTTCAAAACATAAATAGATCTATGGAGCTGGAAAGAAAAGTTCACTGATGTTCATCGTGTAACTTTAAAATGTCCGTATCTGTAATTTTGGGATTTGAAAACATAACTTTTGTGTATAGGGGTTAGAGAGAGGTGGTGAAACATTGGATATGAACAAAGTTGGCTGGGGCACCTGCTGTCTCCTAGAACTGTCAAAGTACAGCAAGACTTCTCAAGGCTATGCAACAACTACTAGTAAAAGTAGTCATGGTAGGACACGCAAATGTACTATAGAGGGAATAAGGTGAAGATGGATGGGGTTTCTTTTTTCTTCTGACTCAGGGAAGGTTTGGAGGAGAGCTCTCAGCCTTCTTAGTCAAAAGTAGGGAACGTTCACTTATTTTTATTTATAGTCCCATATAAAAGGTTTCCTCAACTGCTCATTATATTCCTGTCATGATATCTTTGCCACAAACCTCATAAGAAAAAAATATGTTGCCCTCATCATCTTTTTTGCAGCTAGTTCAGACATCTGGTAGTACTGCAAAGATGATTAGGATGGGGTTATTACTCAAAATAATGAAATTTACATTCATTCACTTTAAGGGCTCCTTTAGCCATAACAATTACACAGGTGTTAGTGCTTTTTAAAGATTTATTATTTTTGAAGACCTTATCTCTTAGTCACAAGAGACAGGACCAGAAATGTTTAACTCATGTATCAAAGTTCTGCACCTCAGTGTTTTTCATAACATAGTTTTCTGTCACTTGAAATGTTTCCTGAAGAAATGTAGACACACAAAAGATTCCCTCTTTTGCATAAATGAGAAAGCTTGAGGGCTGGGGGAAATGGGAGCGAAGGGAGAGAAATTTTATTTGTCACTTATCAAGGTCTGACTTTAATCTTTATACAAGTGCTTGAAATAATTCTAGAATGGTTACATCACAGACATACATGAATTTCTCCCCTGTGGCAGGTTTAACAGCAGCTCTTACTATACACTAGGTTGAAACTCAACATGTGAGAGTGAAACATCCATGTCTTATTTTCCTCACCAATACAAGTAGTGACTACCATAGAGCAAATAGCTAGGCAGTTAAAAGAATAATGTTAAAAGAAAATAATAGAGCAGCATTTTTTAAAACTCAGTAATTAATGTAGTAAGTCCATCTGGATGTCCTAGTCAGAGTTCCATTTTTAATAGCAAAAGCTGTTCTGCAAACATACGGATGTTTGTTTCTTCTATTTCTCTTTTGCTTCAATTACTGTGCAAGATCAGTGGTCTCATCAGTGAATACTGCAATGCAGAAGGATGAATAGTATCCCCTAATTATCTGGGGCTTTTTTAATCAGGATCCTCATCTTGTGGAAGTCAGTTTATGTTTTGTAATCATATGTCACCGAGTGAAACAGCAAGAAAAAAGTTATGAAGGTGAATGATACTTACACAACATATGTAAGCCAGAAAAAGTAGATAAACTACTTTAATCTTTTAAGAAAAAAGCATACATTAAGAAAAGTTAAATGGAAATAGTATATGTACGTAATAGTGTTGATATATTAATATTGTTGTGTTAAATTATTGCGACTCGGATAGAGATTTACCTGAATGGATATGTATCCTTAGCTCAATTCTGCAATTTACAATGCATAACCTTTCCTCTACATTAATCCCCAGAGGTATTTTAATTGCCCATGAATTTTAAATGTAAGCCAGAGTGGCAGGTAGTGAGTATTCCTCCAAAGAGAATATTCTCTACTATTTATCTCAAAATGCCTCTCTAAAGGGATGTTTTTATTCTGTACTTTGTCTACTAAAATTGTAGGTTTCTAGCAACATGCTTTGTTCTATTTACATGAAATAATTAAGTAGCTTTTGATCTAGTTAACTTTTAATACAATTCCTAGCATTCCAGAACTCACTAAAATTCAGTCTTAGCTAATCTGTGAATTCAATGACTTTGCTAGATGGCCGCCAACAGAGGGAAGAAGGGCTTCCTCTTCCAGGCTACTAAGATACGTAAGTTTACCCAGAATGGCCATATGGCCCCAGCACAGGAAAAGGAGACACTTTCCCAAACACACTGCATATCTGAGCCATCAATACCACCCGCTCCTGGAAAACTGGTGCTCTCACATGCATGGTATTGGTAAGGAGCCCTAGCTCAACGCTTGTGGAATGAGTTAGTACAGCTGCAGAGTTCCTTCTGCATCCTGAAAAAGGGAAAAAAAACATGGTTCTTGTAAGCAGATTTCAGCACTGCTGAAAGGGATTTTCTAAATACAACATGCATATAAATGAACTGGTTTTTAGAAATTATATTAATTTATGTTTAAGAGTCTATCTGGAATGAACCAAAGAAATAACATGATCTAGATTCTCTAGACATCTAAGAAGCTGATACATGATGTAAATATTTTCACTTTCTCCCCTAACTTCTACCTCTTTTGAGAAAGCTATGCCTTGTTCATTCCCAGAAGCATTGATCAAAAAGATTTGGCTTTCAGAGGTTTGGCTCTAAGATTATAAATTTTGATGTCATTTCTACAAATGTTCAGTCTTAGAGAAGTATTATTAATAGTCAGTTCAGGATTTTTATTTGTCTCTCCGGTTAGTAAAAAGTTGACAGTTACAGAGGGTTACTAAGAAGTATAGTATTGAATGCGTTCCTTCACATGCTGCTTGCTACAAAACGTATATCTGAAATCAAGAACACACTTTCTACTCCTTCTATTTCAACTTGGTTGGCATTATTCCTGATTTACACTTGCAAGTAAAGAAAAACAGACTTTGTATAAACAGTACTGCCAAATTCTTCATGCGAATTGACTTAATTCAGGATGGTTAGGGCAATAAATAAGACAGGCTGCGGGTTCACAGTGAACCGTTCTTGTTTAAAAAGAATGGATTGTACAATACCTTCAAATAGATTAAGAAAATGAAATAGTAGTAATGACTTTTTTCCCTCTTTTTAAATATAGCAATAGGGAAAAAACAAAAAAGTCTATGTACACTGTATATATACAAATATCAGTTTGGAAGTTTTCTTCTAGTTTTTCCATAATTAGAATTCAATTTCTATGACCAGCTCATCCAAAGAGAGAAAACAAGTCTGACAATGAATCTGTAGTCTCCATTCCTAAATAGTTTTTCTTTTTTTTCTCTTTAAAATAGTTTTAATTCTGTTTTTCTACTTTCTTCAATAAATAAAGGGAAAGACTGCAAAATACAGCAGAAGAGCCAAATAAGACCATAATAAAATGTTTAGATTTCTTATACTTTTTTTTATTTTCCAAGTGACTCCATAAAATACAGAAAATACCAGTCTTCTAACAGTTCTGTTCATTACATTTCTTTGTACAAAAATCAAGTCAGTGCATAAATGCCAGATACATACTTAATATGAGAATAAACATGCAATTCCTTGTGCCTGTAAAATTCATGATGCTCCATATGTCAGATAAACTAATTGGCTTTTATTGATGTTTTGGCACTAACTAAGTGTGCTCAAATATACCTTATCTTCAACTCCAAGAACAAATGCAATCAACCCTTCACCAGGGACACTGATACACTTCATTCTATATTGGGAAATTAACATATTGATATGAAACGTATTGACTAATTCCTGATATTGGATAACTCCTGATATTGGTGGCCTCATCTGACTTTCATTTCACCCTCTCACTTTTCTCCTACCTACCAGACACAACTCAAAGCAGAAATCACTTCAAGTTTTAAATTGCTCCCCTAGAGACAGGCGTTTGGAATCCAGTAAAAATGACTGATGTCCTTTAAAGAGAAGGTCAATATTTTATATCTGTACTTAGCAGCTCGTAATAATTAAATGAGACTTATTTCAAGATGCTGGTTTAATGAGAATGTGCAAATTAACTGTCAGTTAGAGTGACATTCTCGCAGTGTTTTTATTACGTCGACTCTCTTTACTGCTTGATATTTCTATTGTAAATTAACACTCAGGGTATTTTTTCAACAAAAATTGATCCAACTTACTTTTCTGAACTTCTGGATGATCTTCTGGTAAAAATACAACTAGATTGTCTTATATCTCACACCTTTAAGAAGCATCTTCATTCCTTCATTCTCATGATGGTCCAACTTACCATACCCACTTTACATACATACCTAGATCTTCAGCTGGGCTAGATCCACACAATTCCATTATCTGAAAGGGTACAAGTGAATGTAAAGTATCAACAAGTAATTTAGAAGGCTCAAGAGGGATGTAGCTTTGCTGTACATTTTGTGGAGGCTAACTTGATAATACACTTGATGAGATAACTTGATGAGACTAGATGATCTCTAGAAGTCCCTTCCAACCCCTAACATTCTATTATTTTATGATTTTATGATTCTAACTTGCAGCAGTCTTCCTAAAGCACATTATTTTCAAACCTCCTTCCCAAGCCACTAAACATACTATCCAAAACTCACATTGGCTTCTCCTACTTTATCTTCTCTGCAGAAAAACTGAGAAAGGGTTTTAAAAATAACAGGGTATATCATGTGGCTCAGCTCTCATTTGCTTCAATCAGGCCCAAAATTCGATCCTTCAAATTATGCCTACTTGCATATACACAGAACAGACTTCAACTTTTTGTAACAGTATTGTTCACAGCTATAACATAGCTAACATTTAAATAATTAACTATTTATTTTCGTATAATTTAGAATTCTGCAAATTGAGTTTTGCTTTTGGACTGCTTGGAATATTTTAAAACCATCACTCGTAAGATGAATTTGTAAATACCTCCCACATACCCACAATTCTTTTTTTCTTTGGTAATAAGATAGCACTTCCCCAAACTTCTCAGCTCACACTTTACGGTTTATTCACCTTTCTTTGTTAAGAGGAAGCATTAAGTAAAACTCTTCTGATTGGTACTGAATGCAGTATCAATAAAAGGAAAAAAAACTATGGCTTGCAGAGCACTAACATCTTCAATAACCTGACAACAATTACCACATTAAATTCAGAGGAAAGAAAAATAGAGTTTTCTGAGGCCAACTACAAAAAAGTGTCTATAGTATAGTTACTGCATCAAATCAAACGTGTTTTCTTCATCCTCTGCTGTTTTATGTTATTCACAGCTATTCATCTCTCAAAAATGTAATTAAATCTTTTGTATTTGTGTACTACAAATAAATAGATTTTCTACTCAAATGTTTAAGACTCAATGCCCCTCAATCACCACAACATCCCAAATTAATATTTCTCATTCTCTCAGTGTCTTCTCTTTAGTAAAGCAGTGCATCATGCCTTTTAATAAAAAGAAATGGATTCTAAATCTTTTGTGGCATTTCTAATGTAATGAAAGGACAAGGAAATAAATTGTCATGTTTCTTGTCATTTCCTAGCAAAGCCTTTGAAAAAAACTTGTTCAGTATAGACAGAGTAACGATGAAAAGCATATAATGAAAACCTCAGTACTTTGACAGGTTTTCAAATACTTGTATAGAAGCAAGAAAGGCAACTCCTACTATGACAGTGCTGGCAAGATCAAAAAACACATTAACAGTGAACAGAGCAGCAGTACAAAAAAGCAGAGATGGTTCGTTAGGAAATAATGGAGGAAGCTGTTGCCCTGATCTGTGCCACACATGTGGAGACAGATTGCCATCTATGTAATCAAATCTGTATGTATTCTGAATAAAAATCCCAATGATTAGAGAAATATGCTTCACCTAGTGTTCAGATGGGCCAGAGTCTTTATTGCAGATGGTACTTTGATTTAAAGCAGAAATCATAAAGAAGTCTTTTTTTTCTTTCTTTCCTTCCTCTCCTGTAAATAAATGGCACTAGAGTGAAATGTGGGTTCATTGATGGGGAAATGACTGTCTTCTGGAGCCCCAGTGAGACTACCTATACTACAGATATAAATCAACGTTGTAAAATTCATGATCTTTAAGAACAGGCTGATGTCTTCTGGGAAAAAAAAAAATATAAAAAAGTCCTAATTTGAATAAATCTAATTCCCTTGTTGTCTCTGCTCCCTCAATTTCCAAAAAAGCAGCATGGATCAAGTGGTTTTTGAAAGCCCAAGACAGCAGGAACACAGGTAGAACATAAACATTTGTAACTAGAAAATTCCAAGGAAATCATAAGGAAAATTATCTGGAATATCTTGATGGAAGTAGGAGCTGGCTGCACTGTTGATCAAATATTTTCTACTTGGTTTTATGTAGATTTCATAAAAAATATGCATAGGACAAGAGGCAATAGTCATTAGTTGCAGCAACAGAAATTCTGTCTGGACACAGGGATAAAATATTTCACCATGAGAGTGGCTAGACATTGGAATAGTTTTCCCAGAAAGATTTATTTTTTATATTATTTTTGTCTGTGTTCAGACAAAATTGTCTGTTAAAATTTGACTGGATTTTGAATATTTCAAAGTTCAACAGGAAAAGACCCTGAGCAACCTCAGGGTTGCTGAGGTTGTCCCTGCTTTGAGGAGGAGGTTGGGTTAGATATTGTTTAGAGGTCCCTTCTAACCAGAACTGTTGTGTGATTTTTGTGGTTCTGTGATCCTGTTTTTCAATTCAGCTGTTCTACTGAATATGTCTCAATGTTTTTTTTTTTCTCATCTGATATTTCTAAACAAAACATTTTGTTTTTTCCAAACCTCTAGTCAAAAGGTAACCCACCAATTACCTGTGTGGGAATGTTATTTCTCTAATCATCTTTCATTATTTGGCCAAAACCTCAAGAATGTTCTTGTATCTTTCTAACAATTGAATTTAATTATTTTTTTTTTTTTTTTAAAACCCTTTAGATCATTACTATTCACATATGTTATTGTCCATTCATTTTTTTTTCTATGAAATGTTTTGTCACTTTTTATACAGTTATAGTGAAGTTCATTTGTGGTATTTTTATAACACTTTATATAAC
The DNA here is from genome assembly GCF_000691845.1 of Merops nubicus. Taxonomy (NCBI): domain Eukaryota; kingdom Metazoa; phylum Chordata; class Aves; order Coraciiformes; family Meropidae; genus Merops; species Merops nubicus. Next base: position 112,637 of record NW_008631603.1, read on the forward strand.
ATGCCAAGTAACTGCATAATTGTTCTCCTGGGCCTGTGGTTTCACAGAATGTACTAATATAGAACATAATTTTCTATAGGGAAGTCTTTGATTTTCATTCACTTATGTTTTAAACTTATAGGAGTGCTTATAAAAACAGCAAATACATTTAAACAGGATTTAATTCTTGTGTGCTTGGGAAAAACCAATATCCTAGCCATGAAGAGATTTTCCACATGATTTCAATTCTTGCATTGAGACTGTCGTATCTAACATAGTAGTAAACTATCTGTATTTTATCTTTGGGCTGCATCATTAAAAATGATGTGAAGACCAAACTGTCTTCTATAAAATCTTTCCATACAGAAAGGTTTTTCTACATATCTCTCATACTGAGCTATGTAATGTCCCTTATAGCTCCTTTCTTGCTTTTCTGAAGACAGTGTCTTCAGAAAATTCCTCTTAAAACTGAAGACATTGATCAATGGGAAGCACTTTTCTAGAGTCTTTTGAATGGAGTAATTTATTTCCTTTGGTGATCTGAGAAACATTATTACATGAAGGCATATCAGTGGGAAGCAGTGCAATTTGGATGCTCTGTTTTGCGTAGCTTAAACACATTTCTTCATTCATTTGACCATTACTCCCATTGCTGAATGAATTTTCTATGCCCTTATAGACACTAAATTCTGGGAAGATAGTCAATTCTAGTCATACTGTTTTCTGTTTTCCTACACGATTTTTTTCTCAACTGTGCATTTATACTGATTTATTTCAGACTTTTACTTATTAACATATTAAGTGCTGCCTCTTAACAGTTTTTGGAAATGAGAAAGCATTAAGTTAGAGCTTTTCTAATATACTGAAACATGGCATTTATTACCATGCCATAAAATGTGAAAAGAGATCATGAAAAGCAATTAGGGTTTTTTTGAAGCAGAAGTATTAATTGCTGAAAAAGTCAGAAATTCGGTTTAAAGTTAGTAGAGCTTCCCTGAGGAATTTAAGAACAGAAACCTGCTTACGTTGTGTTATCTATTTAAGCTTTTTCTTTCTAGTAATTAAAAACTAACATGTTATTTATACTCTTTATATAAAGAGAAAGGAATTGTCTTTCCCACAAAACTATTGTTCGCAATATTTAGAAATGCAAGACTCAATCTCAAATTCTCATAATTTCCTGTGACTATTGAATAATCTGAACTTCATTTCTGTTTGACTTAGGGGAAAAATATATTTATGCTTAATTACTCTGTTTAATTCCCTCATTATGTAACTGAAAATAGAAGGGTTTAATATCCCACGGTTAGAAATGTGAGAAAAAATATGAGACTACCGTAACATCTGTCCTGGTAGTAAAGCAGCATCAGAAGAAAGAAAGAAAAAGAAAGGCATAAGACATTATAAAAAACGGTATGGTGAGAACTCAAAAAGAGTTTCATACTTTGAGAAGCAAGCTTTTGATTTTTGTGCATAAAAGGAGACCTCACCTTCACATTGGAGAGTACTGTAATTCCTCTTTTCTTAGTAGCAGGATCCCACGCCTGATTTGAATCAGTTCAAATTTACATATTTTTTTTCTTCCAGACTACTTTCAAAGCAATGTAAACAGTGGCTTCCCAGCCCTTGCTAATACATACAGCATTATTAGTAGTTTTTGAAACAGCTAATCCCTGAACTAATTTTGTTTGCTTGAAGTTTAAATCCATAATGAACGGGTAGTACAGATGGGAAATGTAACACAGGTTACTCTTACAGAGGTAAGAATGCCTTGGCTACCACTGGTGGAGGAAATCTGAGGTTCTGCTTTCCAATTAATATTTCATTAGCAATTTCTGTATGTTTGCACCAATTTGCACATGAATGGATGTCATTCGTAATTTAGGAAAATGAACACAAGTCTGCAAACAGTTGGGTAGCAAGAGCCCTATCCAAGAATTACATGCAAAGGGCACAAGGATGATGTATTGTATTGACTAAAATAGGACAAGCATGGTAAGCTTCAAAAGCCCTGTGTATCCTACCTATTTGAACTTAGTTACACAGTGAGGATATGTCTGATACCTGAGCTTCAACAGCAGACAAAGTAAGCTGATTTGTTTGTCATGTGAATGAAGAGTGGTTGCTTTTCCAGTGACACTATGAGAGCTTTGACTTAGGTCCTAAGAAAGAAGCTTCTGAATAAGGTATCCAAAATGCAACTTTTGAATATTTCCATTACTTCTCTAAAGGCTAGGGCTCAAAATAGGAAGTTATTCGCCTTGATTGTCAAGGAAGAACATGTTTTTCATGATACTGCAAGCAATTTTTCTAGGTTAATTCCAACTGCTGAATGCTCCTGTTTCCCCACTGAGGCCCTGGGCCACATTTGCTGCACTTGATCATTAGCATTGCTTGTCACTAAGAGTAGCCTTATAGGATTTTGAATTGCTTTTACGAGTGTGCACTAAACACAGTTCCAGAAAATGGATTAAGAAGTAATATCTGTGATTCATCTCTTGTGTTTATTTGCATAATGGCATGAAAATGGGCGGCAGCTTTGCAAGAGGCTATTTGGTTTCAATTTAAATGAGAGTGCTTTAACAACTTTTAAAATGAGTTGTTTCCATTTTTCCAGTTGATTATTTTGACAATGGAGTTTAATGCATATTTGAATAAAAAAACCCCAAGCAAACCAAATAAAACAGTAGGCTTACTTCTTTATATCAAATATGTATTAACACTATGGGTATAAAGGATACAACAGGATTCTCTAAGAGGTTTTCTTTCTCACCTGGTGATTTTTACCAAAACAAGGAATTCTATTTCTGCAGCTTGTGTAATTTGCCACAAAATAAAATTATGTTTCATTGATTAACTCAAAGCTAGGAAACTGAGGTTTTATGCAATGTTTTTTGCTAGACTGGTTTGCCAGAAAACTGAGCATCTTATTCTCAGCTTCAAGAAAGCAAGATTTTGCTTCATAAAGCAGTGCCCTGACACATCCTCCAAGGACCAGACTGTTTAAACTCAGGACATGCTCATACTCTGTGCTGTGCTATATTGGAAAGAAAGCCTAAACTAGATTTGGCAGCTTAGCTTCAGTAGTTTGGAGTTTCGTATAAGTTAATTGGGTCATCCAAAATTTTAACAAAGTCCACGGTAAGGTACATGCTGCTGTAAAGTTTCTTCCTGAGGCAAAATTATCTTATTTTCATGTACTTCAGCTATCACTGTGCCACACTACAGACAACAAGCATACTGAAGTTCTGATTCTGTGCCACAGCAGCTCTCTGCCAGCTGTCCCTCCCTTCCTTTTATAAGATTTTGTAATCCCTAGGGTAATTGCACCAGAATCAAGCTGGAGACTGAAGTCCACTCCTGAATGTAGTCAGAAACTTTCCAAACGCATAAGAAGAAATTATGTCAATATCTGAAGATCTGTAACATAGCTATTACTAATATCACAAAGACATGGTATTTCTACAGAGGTTTAACAATGTCATTTTGGCATCAGCTAGGAACCTTTTGGTTTTAAACAATTACTATTGATGTGAGCTGATGTTAGCCTGGCAAAAGTTGCACAACTCTTTACTATACTGCCAAGCTTCTTTTTTGTCAACATTTTTGCTTCCCTTCAGCATCCTTGCTTGCATCTTTTCCCATCATCAAATGCACAAAGGAAAGTTCCAGCTTCATGAAAGCCCTGAGTTTCTCCAAGATCTCCAACAACAACCATTTGTCTAATTTGCCTTTTCTTTCCCACTTCCCCATCAGGATCAGATTTCTTTAGATGTGAATAATGAAAATACAGAGACTGGAGCATTTAATGGTGATACTTGTCAGATACAAGACAAACGTTTCATTCAATATAGAAGGAAGGAACTTTCACAGGAAAAAAGAGACCATTGGGATGTCAGGAGAGCCTATCAACATGGCCTCATCCTTTGTGATGTTACACTATATTGAAAATAATTCCAATCAAATGCAAGCTGCCCATCCCTTGATGAGATTATGCCTACAATGATTATGTGAGAACAGTGAGTTGAAAGATTATTTTTCAGTTGCTTGCTCTACATTTATTTTCATAAAGGCTAAGCTAGCCTTATAAGCTCAGGAGGCTTATAAGCCTCATAAGCTCTCACAATGGTTTTGTTGGTTTCCCATATAAAAACCTACTAAATTCCAGAATTAATCCTCTCCATGCACATAAAATTTTACCTAATGTTGATCTTGTTGTTTGTACTAAATGAGTGAATCAAATTAAATGTGCTATGCTATTGCTGCAAGACCAAGAGTTTAGCCAAATTCCTACAGAAATTGTACGTAACTATTTCCTATGCTGACCCAAAAAAGGTTTATTTTTATTTAATATTTATGTTCTCTTAAGAATTTCTCTTTATGAAATATATTTTTTTTTCTGTGTTACAATCTGTGGTCAACCATCTTGTGGCCCTAGAAGGAAGGACTGCATGATCTAACAGATTTTTCTGATGGACAACATACTCAAGGGTTAGTATAAACCATTTTTCCAGAAGTTGTGCAATTGTTTTCTATAACAAGTCTCACAGATGTTCATTTTTTAAATGAAAACCATCCAAGAATTTCAGCAAAAAATTTCCCAAAACCCATTTAACATTACTATTTTAAAAAAGTGTTTTCTAGATTGAAAGCTGAGCTATCACCTTTTGAACATTACCAGGTGTTTAGGATAGTGGTGAGGGCTACAGAAGACACAGGGTAAAATCTTCATTTAATGTGGGATTGAGTAGAGCTTTTCATCTCATGCCATTCATTCCTAAAATCATATCTTTCTCAGCCTAGGCCCACACCCTAATCACCAGGCCATAGTGTCTTTGTTCCTCAATAAAGACAACATAGCTTTGAAACATTTTTGGCACAACAAAAGAAAGCAACAACAAAAATTTTCAGCAAGTTACACATTGCTTTTTTGCAAATGCTATGATTAAACTTTGAAAAGCAAAATCTATAATTTTTCCAAACACAGAGAAAATACTGTTCAGATTTTGACCAAGGGCTGCTGCAAATTTTTAGCTTGTTTGAAACTTGCTCAACAATGCACCCTTACAATGACTCATTGTAGTCTGCAGGAGGAAAACAAACAGCCCACTGGAAATCTAGCTAAATTAAAATTTATGTCAATACCGAATGTTTCTGTTTCAAAACAGTAAAGAAATATTTAAATGCAGTACTTAAATTTACTAAGCTGTAATCTACTATATTCCTGATACATTTTGGTTGTATTCTTGTTGCTTTTGTTTTGAAATATTCTTTCTTGGAGCAAGTTTCAATAGGGAGGAAAAGCTAAAGGAAATTTCAAATAGCGTGTTAAATAAGAAAAGCAGATACCCATCTGTTCCCTCAAGAAACATTGTCAACACCAACAGCATTAAAATTAGAAGTAAATCCCATAGATCCATTTCCCTTATTTCCTTATTGTTATTCCTTTCATCTGTTTTTATTCAATACCCCTGTAAGCAGAGGAAAGGTTTTTGCACACACAGGAAGTGCTGATATGTTCTAGGCATGAAAAATAAACCATACACAATACACATAAAGTCTGGGGGGGGCAGCAGACGCAGAGAATAGTTCTGCTTATCATCCCGCAGAATCAGGACTTACTCTTTCCTCTCGTTTATTCTAATTGACAGAAATGTTTCATCAGATAGATCTGTTCTGTTCATGATTTGGAGACAGACAGCATAACTTTTCTTCCTATTTATATACTCTGCCATCTGACCATCTGAAGAAACAGGACTCTAAATTCTTTCAGTTATCTTATATGTAGGTGTCATGATTAGAACACCTCTTCAGATTCCGTATGACTATACACTTAATATAGACTTTTTATCACACATTTAAATAAAACCATGGAAATATAGGCAACATTTTTTCATCACAGTTAAAGAATTATTTTTAAAGTGTCTAGGTATGTCCCAGTGAAAGCTAAACTACTGTAAGGATTTATCAACATACAGTTGTACATTGCAGCTGACAGAATGGGAGAAGCATGGCATTTTATTTTGCTTGCACTACTTTCAAACACACATAAACCAGAAGTTCTTAAAATTTACTATCCAAAGTAATGTTGTTTGATCAGTTAATATCCACCAAAAATCTTCCTTGTCAGGAACTCAGAAATGATGACCCAAAAGCAGACTTCCCTTGATTCCTTTTCCTTTAAGCAAACTATGCGGAACTGTAGTCCCTATTTTCACCTTTAAAAACTCTTTTTTCCCCATTATCTGTAGGATTGGAAGAATTTCTTAACTTTTATTTTTGAGTTACACACAAACAACTCCAAAAGTATTTTCTGAAAAGTTCCCACATATGTTAAACGATAAACATGAAGATTTGGTATACTGGGGTCCTTAGAGTTCCCATAAATACCAGAAGACTTTTCCACATGAACAGAAAATCAACAAACTACACTAAGGAAATCCTTTCACATTCAGTTACTTCAGCTGCCTTTCCAACCAAATTCTACTGGTAATTCTAATAAGAAAATTATGTAAATAATTCTTTCTGAGTAAGAGATAAATATATATAAAAAAAAACCCACCCTATTTTTAAAGAAAAGACGTTAAAAATAGTAGATGTGATTTAATTACAAAAATCATTAACCAATGGTTAGTACTCCAGTGTTCAAACACTAAGTGCAAACAAAAAGTACATTCTGCAGTAGAACAGAAATGGGTCCACGTTGACTGTCATGCACACACTTTTCTATTAATTATTGAAATACATCGAGAACATGAACAGAGGAGTGGGGAATCTTACATTACCTTCTCAACAGAAAAACAGCAAAGGAAAACCAGATCACACACTGATTTCATTTCAGTTGAAAAAAAACATACAGTATATTTACTGTTCCCTCTCTCCTCAGAATTTTGGAGAAGTAAATTCTACACATGTGCACTGCATGCCACCCCCATAACCAGGGTAAAACCAAAAGGCTGTGGCTGCTTTCTTTGCAGGCTATTCTTTGAGCTGTGACTAGACTATGGTATTTTAGGGCTTGGAGTCAATACCAGAGGTTTTGACGTAAATCTAGACTGACTAGACAGATTGCAACACACTGGCAGACTCTGGAGGATTCTTGGGAAGTTACTGAGAATTCACTTACAGCCATTTTGTCCCACTGCACTCATATGTGCAATCAGGTTACTGATTGTAATGAAGTAAAAATTTCTTTTTAATGTTTAACAGATGTTTGGGGGTTTTATCATCAGTAGTACCCTTGGGCTATCTTAAGTTATGGAGCTCTGTCTCGCAGTCTCACAGTCTAAGACTTGAACATACTTCATACACGTTACACTCACAACACTTTATTGAGCAAAAGATTAGATCTTGAACCTTGTATGTCTATGCTGAATAATCATTAAACCCATAAATTGTGAAGATGTCTGTTTTCTCATTAATGAGTTTTCATTTGTTTCCATCCAGGAGCCTTGTTTAACACATACACCACATCACCATTTTTAGTGAAGCTACTTTCCTCTATTAAACATTTATAAGAGTAGCAATCTATTGGATTTTTGTTTCCTTTAGGTAAGAGCAGAAGCAAAAAGAGAAGTAATTCACACTTTCTAGCCAGTGGCACTGCATGTCAAAACTCCATCTTCTCACAGCTGCTGTGTACCCATAATCCATTATTAGAACACAGTATTTGAAAACTAATTTAAATAGCAAAACTTCTAAAAACTTAATTAAGACCTTCAGTCCATAAAGGCCCAGATCTAAGATTCAGAGCTGTGAAAAAATGAAGGATGAGTAGAAAAGTTTTGCTTTACTCTGTTTCCAGGCACACCAATAGGTATTCTTCAATGTTGATTTTATCTATGAAGGATAAAACCAGACCAAGATTAGTTACTGCCTGTGGCACTGCTCTCAAAGAATATCAGTGACAGCAGAACACAACTGCACCTTAAAGTGAAAACTTTTAACCAGGTAATCAACAAACTGCACCAATGAAATCCCTTTAACTTGCAGCTATTTCAGCTGCTTTTTCTATAAAATTCTACTAGCATTTTGAAAAGGAGATGAAGTGAATCTTCAATGTGAATGAGAAAGAAAAGGGAAAGAAATTTAAAAAGTTAAAAAAGTAGAATTGGAAGTTATAGGTTTATACTGCAAGAACAAAAGAAAAAAAGCAAATCTTACTGTTTGAATTTTGCATTTAGTGTATCTGTTACTTTAGAGTAGTTTTTCTTTTGGTGTTCTTGCTATTAGCCCATGCTAAAAGTTTCTGCTATATCTAGATTCAGTAGGAAGAATATTTCAGCCCTCTCCATTGCAGACTAGTTTAGTGTAAAATCAGAAAACCTATTTCTAATCTTTGTGAAAAAATGCCAGAAGATTTAAAAAGCAAACAAGATGGTTTGGACACTTCAACGAATCTTCAGTTCCATATGGAAAATTTTAATTACTATGTAAAACCTGGCAAAATTTGTTTCTAGAACAGGCAACGTTACAAAGTTACACCTGTCAACATTTATTATATTTGGCATACTCAGAAGGAAACAGCCAGAAATTGCATAAGTAGTTTGTCAAAGTGTATCAGTTTAAAAACATACTGTTTGATAGAAAAATTTATTCAGTGATTCATGTCTATAGCTTTTGAGTTAAATAAGGTATCTTCACTGAAATTCCAAAATTTGGAATTGCTAGGGGGTTGGATTTTTCTTTTTCCTTTACTTCAGTAATTTACACAGGTGAAAAAAAGGGTTGTCTCTTAAACTATTCCTTGAAAGCAAGCAACTATGTTTGACTTACAAAATTCTAAACAGAGCCTAGATCAACAGGGGCAGACAGTAAATCTATGACACTATTAAGTTATGACTACGGTAATTAGGTTGATTTTTTTTTTAACCTATTGAATCCTAACTACAGAAATCAATATCAGAATCAGTTTTCATTTTATTTCTGAAGTTCTGGGTGAAGATTAGCCTTTCTATCATAAATACTATATTGCTACTTGTTAGAGGATCAGATTTTCAATACAGGTGGGCTACAATCATGCAAACAGTTGTGGAGCAATTCCATGTATAGCTGTATTGACTTCAGAGAAACTTTTCTTAATGGCATGTATGTGTGTTTGCAAAACTTTTAATATTGGTGAGAAATTCAGACACTTCGTGTGACCTGAGGAGCACCACCACAACAGCTTCCATGTTCTCTTCTCACTTCATCTCCTCTAAGCTGACAGAGACAGCAGCATGGAATCCCTGGTTCTTCTAGAAGCAGCAGCAGGATGCTCAATTATTTTCTGCTAGCTACCCTTAAAAATGTTAGTACCATTAGAATTTCAATAGTGTTTATTTGAAGCACAGCACTACTCCCAGAAACAGCATTAAACTAAAAAGGAGAGGGGGGAGCTCAGCCTCTTCAGAGCTACTTTTTTCAGGTGGGTGCAGTCACATGATGAACTCATCATTTTGTCATATATTTGTACTGATTGTTATACTTGTTTCACATTCTTAAAATGTTCCACATAATCAGGCAAAGTATTTTATATTTTTTGTGTATGCTCAAACTTAAAACTTTTTTCCTTCCCATCTCCCTACTTTCCCTCCATCTTTAAAGTTTTTTTTGCTTTATTCTTTCCAAATTAATTGTTAAAAGTAGCTACAACTCAGACCTTTACCTAATCCCCACCCCCACCCCCACTTCTAGGCTTTGCTTTAAATACTGCAGATCACTAGAAGAGAAGGAGAGGGACTGGATTTTAAAAATACCTCAAAGGATTTTTAATCTTTTTATGTGAACTTTTATTTCAGCCATTTATACTCAGGATATTAGTTGTAAGAGTACCATGCTTCTATTGAAAATATGTTTGTAAAACCATCCAGCAAAGCTTTGTAGAAAGCAACTCTACTGTATATTAAAACACTAGAATGCAAGACTCAAGAGGCTTTAGCACCAGATCAGAGCCTCATTATTTATGAAGCTCCCTGTGATATGGGCACTCTTCTCAGAATCGTCTTAGCCCACCTGTGACCTTCTCTCAGCTCAACAAGCTAGAGATGCTGTGAATGATGAGCAGAATATACTTCATTCACAATACAAGTTTTAATCTGTCACTTTTAAGTTCTCCTAATGAACTTTGTTTTTTACTCTCCTGATTAAATTGGAGAGAAAGGCAATTAGTGGTATTTTCCCCTACAACTTCTTCACCATTTGGTGTATAGCTAATATTTATATAGCTATGTCATATATGATTTGAGTCAGTCTCTGCTGAACTGTTATATGGCTTATTGACATTATCAAACCGAGCAGATTTTCCCTACTGAAAACACAAACATAAGACATAATGTGTGTTTTTAAATGCCAGTTTTGGCTGTAGGAATCAGGTGGGAGCCACAAGACATTCATAGGCAGTGTAAAAGAAAATTATGCTAAGACAGTTATTTTAAAATGTTTTATTGGATAATAGGAAGATACTGAAGGAAAAATATATTTTATCAGCCTGAATATTAACTGTAGAATATCTATAATTTCACTAATTTTTCCTTAGAGAATTTATAACCACAATCCACTTCAATATTTATCTAGCTGAATTTTTAAAAAAGACAAGTCGCACAGAACAAAGATTTCTTCTCTGAGAACATTAGTCTGTTCTGGAGAGACAATTTGCTTAATAAACTAATTTCTAATACTGTTCTGTTGTAATATGGCTGTGAGTGGCTGCAAAATCTGGTTGCTTGATTAAGTTGCTCTTCTTGAGCTGTATTAATGCTTATGGTAGTTTACAAGATTTTCAGTGGTGCCTCCCCAATTTCAGTTTCTGAAGTGACATGATTTCTCTTTCACGGCATATTAAGACATTTCTAAAAATTTGCTTTGGAGTGTCTCAAGGAGCAAAAAATGAAACATCACAAATCATCTACCACTTCAAAAATTTAGTCATATTGCTAATTTAGTAGTCTTTTAATAAGTACTCAAAGAGAATCCTTTTAACATAGTAACTGTTAAATTAGAGAAGATCCTTTGAAAACGCATACTGTTAGTGGAGCACAAGTTTGTCTCTTACAGAAAACAGATAGCATCTATTAAGAATATAAGTTTTCTTATTCTTTTCTCAAAACATAATGGAATTCCACAATCAGATACAGATTTGTAACTCCCATTGGAGTTGACAAATATCTAACTTTAGCCCAAGAGGAGTAATGCATTTTACACGTTGATGGCAGTCACAGAGATACTAACAGAAATAAAAGCACTTCTAAAACTTATCATGCAGAGTTCAACATTGATAACAGAAAGTTATGAACAATGGGTCACTGTTAAACTGTGTATCTTGAAGTCTTCACTCAAAACATATCATACCCTTTTCGGTGCTAAGTACCAACAAGCAAGAGAAAAACAGCTGATCATTCATCTTCTAAATTACTGATTCATGTTGGTAAATCTGGAATTTTTGGGGAAAAAAAGCCCCAAAAGGCTGTTTCACCTTTCTCCAACCTAGAGTAACTTTTATTTTTTTTATGTTTTTTATTGTTCTCTACATCCCACTAATCCCCACCCTCTTCTCATTACTCCTTTTTGTGTTGTTGTGTTTTTTTGTTTGTTTTTTTTTTGTTTGTTTGTTTTTTGTTTTGTTTTGGTTTTGTTGGGGTTTTTTGTTTTTTTTTTTTGGTTTTTTTTGTTTGTTTTGTTTTGTTTTGTTTTTTTGTTTGGGTTTTGTTTGTTTTTGTTTTGTTTTGTTTTTACAGCATTTTGTGGAAAAACTATGGCACCTGGCATTCTGCACTTCTGTGCAGCATTTCAGTGCTGAGTGTTTATGTCTGTAGGACATGGAAGAGCCAGGAGCATCTGGGTACATCCTGGGGTGGCAGGAAGCACACTTTGCTCATGCTGGAGTGAAGGAAGATTACAGTGCTAAGGGGCCAACCTGCTTCCAAGCCCTTCTTCTCCTCTTCTCCCTGCCCTGCCACTGTACCCCAGATATGCCAGTGTAATAGAAAAATCTTCCTAATAAGGATGATTTTTATGGCTCTAAAGAGGTTATCTATTGTCATCTTGCCCTGACTCAGCAGTCACTGGCACAGCATGCTTTGATGCAGTCTATGAGTCAGAAGACAAAAAATGCTATAAAACAAAGATGTTATCACATTTAAGAACTTCCTGTTCTGTACCTCTGGCAACCCCACTTCTGCTTCAAAATCCTGACCTTGCATACTTGAAGGCAATGATATTTCGCCCCCCTTGACTTCACTGGCAGCAAGCAAGATCAAGCTTTCATGAAGGTCGCTGTGTGCCAGTGTCACACACAGCTTAATAAACTCATTAATCTGACAGTCAACAGATTTCTGGTGTCACACTCCAGCTAAAAGAAAAGTTATAGTGCAGGTTATGCAAACTTGTTTATTTGACATACCTTCCCTTAAAAGACATTTTTTAGAAATTTATTTATTACTGGTTTTTTTAGAGAGGACTGTTCCTATCTTCTTTAATTCAGTTACAGAGAGCAAAGAAGTCAAATCAGTGCCCAAGGCATAAGACCAGAAACACACATGGGGATTTATCAGTGCTGTAAAGGGTAATTTTAAATGCTTTTAAAGAAAGTTTTGCTACAGTTTTAAAAGTTCATGAGAGAGTGGGGAAACATAAAATTTTCAAAGCCAGTATTTTTAAAAAGATACTTTTATGTGCACATAAGCAACTCTTCTAAAATGAAAAATTTTATGTCAGCATAGGCTTGTAATAACTATGCTGAGTTTTTGGTTTTTTGGGTTTTTTTTAAAAAAAAAAAAAGATTAAGACATAAAAAAGCATCCTAAAAGCAGTTTCTCCTACTCTTGATTTAAGGCTAAACAATATTACTTTACCAAAAATCTTCACTCAATTCAACTGAAACTTGTACAACACAAAGTTCTGAACCAGTACAACACACAAAATATTTTCCTAACTACTTAGCACTAAGCAAGTGAGTAGTTCAACTACAGCTGGCAGCAATCTGTACACAGTTAAGTCTTTTAGTAGATTGTAAACGTAAACCATGCAGAAAACTGCCAAAATAGTCTATTTGCTGTCATCAGCATGAACAAACATTGTAAGATCCCTTCAGTGCTTGCAAATGTAAAATGTGCTGGGATTCCAAAAAGGAAAAAGGTACCAGTTAGGTGAAGATATGTTTTATTTGCAGCTTCATGAGTGCAGAAACATGGACTCACTTAAACACCTGTAGCAGTGTACCTTCTTTCTGGCAAATGCTGGCAGTTCTTGGTTTGCTTGTGAATCTTATACATTGAGTACAATGTGATTCAAACAAAAATATGTGCATACTCCAGATTATTTCTAGCATTACTTATTTTCCCTCTCCAGACATATTCAGCAGTTGCAAAATTGATTTGCTGTCTCCACCAAAAGACTGATGTACTTTGTTTGTCCACAAAATAGGACTGAATAACATAGACTTCCCCTCCAGTGTCCTCTTAATGGACTTCTACTTAATATATTGAAAAAAACTATGTTGAATTTTTCCATGTATAATATAGTCAGTCTATGAATTCTTTTCTGAAAGTGCCAAGATGTTTAATGGAAATTTTAAATCAGCACTATACAGATGTTTCTAGGTGAGTCTGGTCTCACAAGAGCACCCGAGTCCAAAAAATTCAATAGCACACTAGGGCTTCACTAAAGTTTTCATCTTCCTTTAATTTACTACTTCATTAATTATACATAATTGAAAACTAAGAAAATTCTACTTTATGATTAATTATTAAAAAAAAAAATAAAAAAAAAAAAACAATCTTTCTCCTCAGTTTGACTTCTTGTCTGTGGTGCTGAGTATAAAAAACTGCAATACAGAAATACAGTGTACCCTCCTAATTGATGATATTTTATAACATGAAAGAAATTTGAATTCTTTTATAAACTTCATGGTACTAAAAACTTGCATTCTTGTTGCTATTTTAGACCAATATTTGTAAAATATATATTTGTAACAAAGCTTCAACCTCTTTGGTGCATTTCAGTGAAAACATGAAAATGAGACATTTCAAGCTTCCATCTGAGTTTAGAAATCTCTGTGCATTTTGACAACTTCAGGTTCAGACTACATTGTAAGCTCATTTTGTGTGAGCTTACAGTCTGCTGAAAGTTTATTGTACAATGCTATTAGAGGACAAATAACCAATTAGCACTAACATACAAAAAAAAATTAATGAAGAGAAGGCTTTCGTTTGTCTCTGTACTGAAAGCATTTGCTAACAAGCTCACTAAATAAACTACATTTTAATAACTGTAAAGCAAAAGCAAGAGATTCACCCCAAAAGAACTCCTGCAGCAGTATGGTGACCAAAGCAGTGATGTCACAGATTAGCAGGTAGAGCAACACAAAAAAAAAAAGAGATCAAGATGTTCAAGAACAAGATTGGTGGGTGATGGCTCATCTGCACCTCATACAAAACTGTTCATGGAAGAAGTGGTGTGGCTTAACCAAAAAGCATACAGAATTCAAATGATTTTTAAATTAATAAACATGTACAATGTATGTGCATGCATACATGTTTATATGTATATTTATAAACAGATTGTTGTAAGTTGAGTTTAGGTTATACAGATATGGTAAAGCTCAACATAATTACAGCCCCAAGACTCACCCAACACTTTTCTGCAGATATGTCTTATTATTGTTGGATAATTTTTAGATACTTCCAGGGAAAATTCTTGCCTATTTTGTCCAGACTACGTTTTTCTGGCATCTCCTTTTGTCCTAGTGCTGAGAACAGCTGAAATTCTAGTTTATGAATTCCAGTGATACCTCTAGAAAGTAGAGTTGTAATGGCATTTTGGTCCTTGCAGCACAACACATTTCTCAGGGAAGCCAACTGCAAACGATAGTTATAGTAGTAACTTTGATTTTTCACTGCCACATGTCTAAAGGTCACTGAAGATATGCCTGAATTACATAGATACATCATATCAGTTTGAGATCATTCATTCCCATTGGACTTGTGCTTGTGCCCTTACATGATGTTTCTAATACGTTATTTAAATTGTAGTGCCTAGAAACTCCAGCAGGCTCAGAGCCTGTATGTTATCTCTAGATTCACCCCATTTAGTATGAAAGCCCTTACCACACTTGATAGCTTTCTAATATGTGCTTGTTCTCTCACTTAGAACAACAACCTACTATTGCATGACACCATTCTCCTATATGTGAGGAATAAGTCAAGAATAAATTTTTTAGATTTTATTTTTCAAGTATCTTGCTGGGCCAGACTTGAGCAAAACAAACAAAATATGCTTTCCAGCATTTTTCTCCTTTTCTCACTGAGCAATAGCAAAATTTTCCTCCTTTGAAATCGTGTGTTTCTTCATCAACAGCTGTTGGTATGCTGTCTGAGTAGCAGCTAGCTTTAGCTCATAGTATCTACTCTCTGAATTTTATACTATCTTATTTTCCTTTTTTTAAAAAAGATTAAAAGAAAAAAAATCTTATTTTCATGGTTATTTCTATTGCTTTGCCCCTCGCTGCTGCAATTAAAAAATCCCAACATTTACTGAACATCTCAGATGACATCCACCTGACAGCAGTCAGTTCAAAGGAACCATATCAGAAATGGATATTAGAGCAGCTGAGTCCAGCAATGTAAATAGAAACAGAGCATATGTACATACATCACAAAACAAAAACTAATCCCAAATCCCAAATCCCAATCCTTTCATGTATTCAGTACAGCAATATGTTCAATTAAATATGTAAGAACATTAGCATTTCATCATTATTGTTATCAGAGCCTTTCATGGGAAACAGCCTAGAAGAGTTCCTGTGCAGCAATCATACCAATAGAGCAGGTGAAATAATTATTGGAAGCTGCTGATCTTGAAACTGCAAGCCAGGGAACAGGAAGAATCAGAATGATTGATTTTCTTTATTAATAGTGGCAGAGATATTGTTTTAATGCATCTTATCTTTATCCTAACCTTGGGATGTAGTGCAGTAGTCACAAGGAGCATTCAGTGTAACTGTATCATAAAAAGTGTATTATATTAGTGACATGTAAGGTCAAGTACTAAAGATGCATTGTATAATAATATAGCCAATATTTCAGAAGACAAGTTAATGTATGCCCTTTATTTTGGTCTACACTATTTCACAAAAGCAATTTTCATTTTCATGCATATGATGAATTGCACACTCTAAAAAGCATTCTGACAACATTTAAGAGTATCTCTTCTTTTTTTCTGGGAATTAGGGAAAAATTTGATTAGTTTTTTATTTAAAAATATAGCTCCTGACTGTAAGCACTACTATTCATAAGCTATGTTAAATTACTGTCTATTTAGACTGTCTGGATAAAAAAAGACTCTGTGTTTGTTTTCCTCAAGGAATGAGTTTTTATTACAAATTATTTTTCCAAAACTAATAATAAATCATTACTGTTTATTCCTAATTTACTTTATGGAATATCTTTCCTAGCAGAACAGAGTATCTTGCTCTTTAATACATCAGCTTTGTGTGTATTGCTCTGAAAATAACAAAAAGATAATTCATGCAACTTGCTGGATCAGATGTGTTCAAGACATTACTGGTCTATATTTTGCACCATGTCACAGTGGGCTCAGGTCAAAATTAGTTTCATTTTTCTCTAGGTAGCAGAGAATCTGATTATTTTTCTATTAGAAATATTAAAAATATCTACATAGTGTCAGTGAAGAGAGCAAAGAAACAAGGTGTAGAAGTTATTCAGAGTCTGACAAAAGAGGGATTTTTCTTTCTCCATATTTGCTACATGAGCCAGAAGAGTGAGAGAGTCTCAAGGCCTGGCATTGTGGTTTTCTCCCTCCAATAACTGGGAACAGCTCTAGCGTTTAGATTTACAGCATCCTGAGAGGTGAGGGCTAGTTGTGGTGTTGGGCACATTTGTTTCTTTTCCCCCCTCTTTAACCTGAACAGATGCAATGCTAAGAAATTAGAGGTTATTTCTTCTTTTAGAAATTCCAGCTGTTTGTGTCAGGCTAAGGGTAATCCCAAAGGTAATCCAAGTAAAGAGAGTGAGACAACAAGTTTTGATGACCACTGTGCAAAGAATTCATGAATATATTTCATCACTTTCCTATATGATACTATATTCATTTGCATAGCAGTAAAGAGTCCCCTTTTTCCTATATACCGATATTCCCCAGACAGTAGTGGAAATATTTCTGCAATCATTTTTTTTCTAGATAAAACATATCAAGTGTAAACAGATCTTTGCTCTTTGTGTGTTTCCAAGAGCCACCTCACTACTTCTATTAACAGCCCTCAGGGAGGCACAGTTATGCCACACAGGATAAAAATGTTTGTGAGACAGAAATGGTCATATTTCACATCATGAAGTTCATAAGTCAACAACAGGGGAAACTTTACTACTAAGTAATAAAAATATATATTTTAAAAATAGACATAGAAATGTATTTTTAATATGGACTTCAAATGCTAATGATACAAATATGATGACAAATTTAGAGGCTTAAACTTCTAAAATTTTCACAAGCAAATCACATAGGAATATAGTGCATAAATTGATACAGTTCTGCTCAAGAATTTAATACATTGTGTCACCCACAGGTAAAATCTTTACTTAAGTAAAGACTACAGAGCTTTGTTCACTTGACTTCTTCCTCAGTTGCTTGACACCACTCTATTTAATTAAATATTAGATCATATATGGGGGCAAGCAGGAACTAGCACTGCTCATGCATGATACAAGGCTTTGATCTTTCCAAATACTAGGATTACATACAGCTATTTTGTACAAATCTGCTTTCACTTTGAATTTATGCACTTATTGTTAGTATTGACCTAAACAGGATCCAAAACCAAATGGTTCATTGTGAGGAAAGCTGGCATAGGTATTACTTGCCTCTGCATTAGCAGCTCAGATATAAAGGAAACACAGACTGTGCCAGTGAGGCATAGCCCTGGGTGTGCTCCTGGGGCTGGCACAGGATGTAGGGCAGGGGTGCCTTGGGCACCCTCTGGAAAGCAATGTCGTGTCTGCACCCACAGTCCCCAGCACCAGCCCCCCAGCCTCTGCTGGCTCTCTGCACTTCTCCCCCACGCAGCTTGGGGGGCAAGCACTTGGCTTGCTGCTTCTCTGAAACACAAAGTTTCATCCAGCTTCATTTACATGTGTTTTACATTTAAATTTACATTTAAATGAAGAATAAGAGAAAACTCAGTACGACAGCTTATTTTAGCCAACACTGAAAGACAAACAGACATAACTTCTATAACACTTAGAAGGACATGGCAAGGTCAAGGACTCGCTATATCTAAGAACCCAGTATGAGACTGAACTCTTAGTTTTCAGACATGTTTCAGACAACTATTTGCCTTCTATTTCAGATGTGCTCCTTGTGGAGTGTGAGTGAGCCCCTGGAGCCATCTTGAAAAACAGGGCTAAGGACAAAGTGCAGGTCAAGAGGAATTATGCACACCCAAGACACCAGAGACAGGTGAAAGAGTCTTCTAAATAATGAACAACCTCTGCTGAATTTTGTCACAAACATCATAACCCTGAGTTCTTAAGCTTAGAATACTTTTTTTTTTTTTTTTTTAATAAATGAAACAAAAAATAGTGTTAACTTCCTACTATAAATGCAATTATTTCCTACTATTATACAGAACTTATATATTCTGGGATTACAATTATACTACCGTTTTTTCCCCTTCAGTTCTCTTTTAATTTAATATCTCTTAGTGCCAAAGTAAATAGCAGCACTGAACATGTTTAGCCACTGCAGAAGCAGTTTGTAGAGTTTTTTTCTGTCATCATTGTTAGTGACTTCTGTAAACATAAGGGGAGCACAGTAGGATTTATGAGCTCTCTTACGGAACTCTTTGAATAATTTATAGTATAAGATTATTAAGGAACTTAAGTATTTCGCACCATTCAGTTAGTAGCTAGATATGTCATACAACCATCACCCCTCTTTTTGTTATGGATACAATCATAGTTAAAAACAATTTCTAAAATGCATCAAAAATCTTCTTTTCTTTCCTTTTATTTTCCCACCACACTTCTTTCCTAAACTTCTGCAATATTACTGCAGAAACTCTTACAGAGAATACTAAACTACTCTGTGAACTTCTCAGAAGGAGTTGCTAGTCTGTTCACAACAACACAAGTAATTAAGGAATACTTAAATTATTTCACTATTATTCCATCAACATAAATGTCTAAATATGAGATTGATCTTAGTCTTGTTCCATTCATATTTTGAACAAAAAACATTGTGTAAGCAAATTAGGGAACATGAAATATTGTCCCTCAGTATGATGTTCCTTTGAATGAATGCATTTACAGAGTGCATAGCCACAAACTAGACAAATCTCAAATATACTATTTTTGTAGGTAGATTTGCATTTTTCAGTTTTGCCTGGGGTAGGCTTCTCCCCGTTTAAGAGACACTGCTTCTGCAGCACAGAAAAGAATCCAGAAGAACAACATTCAACTTCCTAGGGCACAAATACCTGCGTAGCAACTCTATTGGGTAGCCTACTTATCTATTTCTCAACAAGAACTTAAGTCTAAAAATCATTTGTAAGTGTTACTCAAAAGACTGAATGTGGCACCAAAAGACTGAATGTGGCACCAAAAGCCTGTTTGACATCTGGATCAAACTCGTTGCTGTGACATTTTGAGTGAAAAAATAAGGTGGTGAGAGCTTTTAATTCTTCTGTAGAAACTTTGAAGGTCTCTTCTGTGTGCTGAACTGATTACACAAGCTACCTGTTTCTAAAGCTGTCATTACAGAGCAGACACAAGAGGAATGAGTTCCTCGCCCTGCCAGAACACTCCGTGTTCAGGTCCTGTGAGAGGGGTTTCTACAATGACCAACACATCAGGCTGCCTGTCTTCACCTAGGTGGGTGTATAGTGCAAAAAATGAGACCTTCCCTTTTTTACTTCTCCCCTCGATAAAAACTCCCAGATAACAGCAGACCTGGGGCACTGCACAGCACCTACAGATGCAGCTTATTTTGTCAGCAAAGACTAGACAACCTGAGGCAGAAGAGCCACCCTATGTATTTCACAGTGTGAATCTGTTCCAAAGTGTAAGTGGTATTTATGGTCCCTATGTATGTGAAATGTCTGTGAAATGCTTTAAGATCAAGAACTTGCAGGTGCATAACCTAAGCAGTGAATGAGTGGAAGCGTGAGGAAGATACACTATTTTGGAAAAAAAAAAAAAAAAAAAATTGGTATGTTGATAGCCACTGGTTATTTTATTTTTCATTTCTTTGCATGCACATGTGTTTGTTAACACCAAAAGAGAAGGAAATGTTACTCTAGGTGATAAGTTTTTCAAGAGGGGAAGTGTTTCTTCACCAACAGAGAGTACAGTGCCAAGCTGAATAAACATCTAACCTCTAGCAGGGACTCTAAAAAACCCTTAGTATACTTGGAATAATTGAGATTACAAATGTTATTTCAGATAATTCTAATAAAAATAATAATCTTCAGAAGTGATTGGCACTAAACATCCTTTGCTATCCTTACTAGTACATCACTCATGCACGGCACTAGTTGTCAATTTTTTGTGCTGTGATAGTAACTCTAAAAGGTCACAACTGTTAGGATGTTCTTACTGTTCTGAGTAACCTGAAAATATGATCAGGTATTTTCTTTGACCTTATGGCTTTGAAGTATATACAGATAAAATAAAGGATAGGACAAACCTTCCTCATCCTTCATATTAGATTCATTTTCAGCCAGGGGAAATAAGTCATATATAGTACATTAGTCAACTCCAAGACACATTGAAAAAAACCTCTTACTCATTTAATCCCCATTTATCTTTAAAAGACCCATACTAAAGCATAAGCTACAGAGACAATGATCAAAAAAGAAGCATGTCTAAGGCAAACATCGGAAAAAGTGAAGCATGTGAACAGTTGAGCAACTTACTTCAAAGGAAAAAGCGTATTATAGAGTAACACAAGTCTCAGTATTGAGAATACTTTTGTTCATTTTTATGTATAAAGTGATCTGAAAGAACTCCAGTGCCACAAGATGGCAAAACATGCCTTGCAGACAAGAGTAAGTGCAAGTTCTGAAGGAGTGGAGTCCCCTCCACATAAAAAAAAAAAAAAACAACAACGAACCAACCAACCAACCAAAAAAAAAACGGAAGACAAACACAAAGAATCCAAGCACTAGCAACATGGGCACAGACAAATCAGACAAAATCATAGAATCATAGAATGTCTGGGCTGGAAGGGACCTCCAAAGGTCATCTAGTCCAACCCCCCATAATAAGCAGGGACATCTCAAACTAGATCAAGCTACTCAAAGCTTCATCCAGCCTTGTCTTGAATGTCTCCAGGGATGGGGCCTCCACCACCTGTCTGGGCAACCTATTCCAGGGATCTATCACCCTCATACTGAAGAACTTTTTCCTAACATCTAACCTGAATCTCCCCTTTTCTAGCTTAAAGCCATTACCCCCTGTCCTGTCACTACAAACCCTTGTGAATAGTCCCTCCCCTGCTTTCTTGTAGGCCCCTCTCAGGTACTGGAAGGCTGTTATAAGGTCCCCCCAGAGCCTCCTCTTCTCCAGGCTGAACAACCTCAACTCCCTCAGCCTGTCATCATAGGAGAGCTGATTCAGAAAATATCTAAATCAGACGGTGCTTAGGGAAATTATTGCATGAAAATGGACACCTATGGCAGTTTAGTAAAGAGGAATGTTAAAGAGAAGAACAATATTAAAACTATACCATGACATGTACCTTTTTACTCTGATCACAGAAACTTTTATTTCCTTTTTTTCTAACTTCAGATAAGAAGATTTTTCTTTTCCTTTTATCTACACACACAAAAAAATCTTCCTCAATATACGTAACTGACAGTGTGTTCATCAAATATTTGTATTCTTCTGAAAGGAAGCAAAGTCTTCTATAACATAGCTTGTAAAACAGTAATAAGTAAAGCCTCTTGTTAAAACAGTTTTACCATTGTTACTTGAACATAAACCCATAGGTAAGTATAATATGATGCCATTCCAATTTCTTGACTGTTCTGCAGTCCTTCCTACAACAATGTTTATTCTATACACTGGCTAAGACCTCAGCAATGGGTGTATTTATGGAATATTGACTGCAGAAGCAGTTCTCAGAACCCAGTCTTTCTGTGTCCAATATTAACTGCAACCACTAAATATATGACTGCCTTATATATTAATTATATGAATTTGGTGTGCTATCATATGGCAGGCTGTCATTAGAAAGACTTTCACCATTTGTAGTTATTTCCTGTGTTGAGTTACATTTCCATATCCAGATGGTTACTTCTTGTATACACTGATCCTTTACATATTCTGTTTCAAGGCTCATCAAAGAGCTCCTCTGTTCCAACTAGTTGCAAGAAAATTAAATTCTTTTTTTCAGAAAGAGAAAACATGAAATGTGTTCTACACTGCTGCCACTCACAATTCTTTAACTGTTTAAAGAAAACTTGCACTTGACTGTTAATTGTAGTTGCATTAGGAAACATGCATGGTTCACTATTATTCCTGTTAGCCATTAGCTGACGTGATCAGAAATGAAGACCAATGCTCATTTACAGCATCTTAATAACACATCCACAGCCAAATTAGCTGATAAGGAAAGTAATTTTGACTTGAAAGCCAGTCTTTTGTTGTATGGATTGGATGATACAAGTGTGATCAAAATCTGATGTTGGTTAGTTGCTCTCCATTCTAATTACTTGCAGTGGCAGCATAAAAGCTTATTTGAAGAAGAAATAGTTTAGCTTAGGGAAGAAAAGAGGTGGATTGAGGCATGGCCCTGGTAGATCTAGATTCTAGACCCTACAGCTGTGTGCCTCTTGGTCTTGTATATGTATTTTTATTTTAGATAAATAAAATCTGCAAACAGAGTGAAACAATATAAAAAAAAAAAAAAAACCAAAACCAAAACAAAAACACACACACACAAATAATTCTCTGCTTAAAAAAAAAAAAAAAAAAAATTACTTGTCTTTTAATTCAAAGAACAAACTCTTGTTTCCAGTGATGGAACAGAAAGGGGGAACATAAGAGAAGAAACAGAGCAGAAGTTTCCAAATGCAGAATTCATTTTCAAAATGTAAAGGGCTTCATCACTCATGCAGCCAACAAAGACTGACAAAAGGAATTTGTCATCCCCCTTTGCCTTCCCTCAAGGGAAAGGGGAATGTCCACAGCAACAATGCTTTTCCCTGGTAGTCTTCTAGTTGTGGCTGCTGATACTCCAAACAACTGAAGGACCACAAGATCCCTCGATGGCTTATATGGCTTTCATACCATGAACAGATCTGAAAACCATTTGCTTCCCTTTATATTGAAACTGGATGTATGTGGTAAGTTATATGAACTGGCCAAGTCCTACCTTGAGCTCATACTCAAAGGGAAGCCACCTGATAATTTTAAGTTACTCTCCTCTTACAGGATCATAAGTCTAACAGGCTGAATTTCCTAATATGAAAATTCATCATACTTTCAGTTCCACCTCTTTTTAGATAAAACAGTCACTAGACACCTAAAAATAAAAAGTAATGGAGAAAAAGTTACCAGCCCTTTAAAGCTCATTAGAGGTTTATACCCTCAGGCAGAAGTCTGGGTAGCAAAACCAGAGCAAGAAGGGGGAGAAGGGCAGAAGGCAGTCTAGGGTTTAGCTCTCTTTGCTCACTCTCATTTTTTAGTGCTTTAAAGAACAACACAGTTAAAGCAAATCTGTAGTGCAAGCATGAAATAACATTAATGTAAAACTTAAAGCACAACTCTAACACCTCTGGAAACAAATCAGCCATGATGCAATTGAACTTTGGTGCCTTGAGTACAGTCTAATACAGAATATTTAAAAAATAAATAACAATCCAGTGGCATTTCTAGAGTTTTAAGTTTTCAATTTAAGTCCATCTAGACTTTGAAGTTGTAACAGTTAAGTCACTTATATCACATTTTACAGGAATTATGTTACCTATGAAAAATATCTGATCTGTTACGTCCTTTCAGAGGAAGGGTTTCTGAAAGAACAGATCCATCACAGCTGTATCATAGGCTAAGTGAAACCCTCTGCTTTATTCTATCTCTTTTGAAGCTGTGCAACATTTTCAGAAGAGCTCATCTTGCTCTTAGCTACATACCATTAATGTGCTTCCTTACAGAAGGTAGCCATTGACAAAATTCCGTAGTTTTGTAGTGGAATGTCTCCAAATAATAAAACAAATTATCACAACAACTAAGCAGCAGAATTCAATAATTCTTAAACATTGTTTTCCTAGTGGCCAAGTGTCCCCTCATCAATACAATCCCCTTGTTAGCCTTCCATATGTCACAAAAAGACTCCTGGGATCCAGAATTTCCATTTGAATTCAACTTACCAAGGCTTTGCAATTTGTCTGGATGTCTAACCAATTTTTGAAAAACACATTTATAAGGTTTTCAGGTTGTAACATCAACATATTACTGTCATTCTTTAAAGACGTCTTAAAATGAGCAATATGTTCCAAGTTCATCACTATCTAGTATAAAGGGGAATAAACACAAGAGACCCTGGATTCTAGAGAGCTTAATTGCTCGAGGAACAGCATTGATGACAGGAAGCTTCACATATGTTACAGACAAAATGCCACATCTTTAATACCTCAATTAGCCTAAACTAAAATGCCTACAGATCCCATCTGTTTTTTCAAAACCACACAAATCAGTTATAATTTGTTTAAAATCAGTTTTCTGTCATCTCAGCTCCCTATACATTGAGAATTAAAAGACTACTAAGAATTGTTGTAACCAAGGACTGCTTAAAGAATCCAGGAGCATCATCGTCTGGAAGACTGAACAATGGATACTTGAAGTAAAGGACAAGCAGTAAGGCACATTATTCTTCTAGAGCCACAAAGTATACTTAAAATTAGAAACTGAGAAGAAGAATTAAGAGTGACTTTCCAGCAGTTTACTGCTTATTTAGGAGTTTATTGCTTCCTTCCTTTCAGATTAATGAGCTTAACATTGTTTCCTTTCTAAAAAAATCTGTTTACTTTTCAAGTAATCATTCTTTCCATCAGTACAAATAGCAGAAGCTTTTTCCTTAAGGAAAAAAAAACCAAAACAAACCTTAACACGTTTCATTAAGTGATCTTTGAATTTTCTTCATATACATATTTCATTATAAGGATCAAAATTTCCATTAGAATTTGAGCATTCTAAATAAATACTTTACCTTTTATTTCTACATGCAATGGCAGCTGCTAAGAATCAACTTTTCTCTTGAGGAAAATCCCACTCTTAAAGAGAGAACTTTTTATAATTTAGATATTTTTCGTTGGTTTTGTATGTTTGGTTGCTTTTTGGTTTGTTTTTTTTTGTTGTTGTTGTTAATTATAAATCCTGCAAACCGTATCCAATTGCAATTCAGGTTTTGGCAAGTCTTTTCTGTGCTGGTATGTGTAGTTTAGTTCCAAGTGTAACCCTCCTTATACCTTAGAATCATAGAATCCTTTA
>NW_008631604.1:0-11347 GCF_000691845.1 Merops nubicus
CCCCCCCTAGAATCCAACACCTTGGAGCTGAAATCCATCTGATCAGAGACTTGATGGACCCCACCCATCAAGGAGGACTGTATGACTTTCTGTTAACAGCTCTGGAGGTAAGGAAATGTTTCCAGCAGTGACAGCTACCACCTGCAGTGGCCTTTCTTGAGTAGCAGACACTCAAGTGTTACACTCATTTTAGAATCCTAGAAAGGTTTGGGTGGGAAGGGACCTTCCAAGGTCATCTGGTCCAACCCCCTGCAGGGAGCAGGGACATCTGCAGCTAGAGCAGGGTGCTCAGAGCCCCGGCCAACCTCCCCTGGGATGGTTCCAGGGATGGGGCAGCGACCACCTCTCTGGGCAGCCTGGGCCAGGGGCTCACCACCCTCAGCACCAAATTCTTCCTCCTATGTAGTTTAAATCTCCCTCTTTTAGTTTCAACCCATCCTCCCATGTCCTGTCCCAAGAGGTCCTGCTAAAAAGATTGTCCCCATCTTTCTTATGGTCCCCAAAGGGCCTTACAGCAGTCTGGCCCAGGTGGTTTTCCTTCTAGTCTAGAGAAGATGGAAGGTGCAGATGCAATCTTGTGCAAGAGGCCAGGTTTTGGTCCAGCCTTCCCCAGCTCCTCCTTAACGTGTTGCTCTGTTCCTTGCCCAGTCGTGCTACGAACACATCCAGAGGATGAGGCTCCACCAGCGAGAGACCTGCCACGTGTCCCACAGCACCTGAGCCCCAGGACCCCCGGGGAGCCTCCTCCCTCCTGCATTTCCTTGACCAAACCCTGTTGGGATGAAGCAGCGATGGTGTCACTGCTCTTCTGGTGGCCTCCACGACGGGAAGAATGGTTCTTCACCACATGAAGGTTTCTCCTTGGGGCTCCTCTTGGACTAGAAACGATGGTGAAGCACTGACATACGGATGCCAGGGGCCCAAAGCTCTTCAACACACCATTGGAGGTTGGGTTTGGGAGTCTCCTTGTGGAAGGCAGCCGAGGTTTCTTCAGCCCTGTAGTCTTATTTCACCTTCCTGCAAACCACCACCTGCCACCAAACCCCGTTTGAACTGTGCCCCAACGCTGTGCATGGCTTGTGCTGGTGGAACTGACCTGTGGGAGGTTGTCCTACAGAAAACTGTTGGATGGAACCACCAGAACTCTTTTGGTGGGGCTGTTTCTGCTTGGCAGAAACGTGGCGTGGACAGCAGAGGCCGTTTCCATGTTTCTAAACCTGTTCCTGGAGTGAGGTGGTTTTTCTTGTCTCCTCAAGAGGAGTTTTTTCCACTCCTCAACCTCCCTACACCAAACTTGGTGCCTCTCCAGCACATTTTGAAGCTGCTACGGACTGATTTCCTTCTTTTGTGATTCTCAGAGGTGTCTATTTATGCTCTGGAACCTCCTGTGAAACCTCAGGGATATCCCACTTGCCTCTTGGCCAGGCTGATGCTGCTTCGTAGCTCTGCAGGGGTTCGTGGGTGCCTAAAAACCTTATCCTGGGGTGAAGAACCTCAACTCCTGGTGAGAGAAAACAGGAACCCACGTGGCTTTCTGCACGGCCAGAGCTGCACAAACACTGGCTTCCCAAACACAGCTTCCGTCTGACACTAGCTCAGAATCTGCCTGAGGTTTCTGCTGCCTTTAGGAAAGGCAAATGGATATTTGGTGTCCTCAGCCAGAAATAGTCGTGTCTGAGTTGCCTCTTCAGAGTAGAAGTTCTTCTGAACTAGACTTTTTTAACCCACTCTTTGGTTTTTTTTTTTATTTTTTCAGTTTGACTACAAATTGTCCAAGTCTGGGACAAAACAAAACTCTGCAGGCTGTTTCCTCATGTTTATCACAAGTATTATGCTTTAATAAATAGTACAGGGATTACAATAGTTAATATATTGGTCTGAGAGGATCCTAATGTATGTTTTACAGTAACTTTGTATTTAAATAAAGCTGTTTAATTTTTAAGAGAGATTCCAGGCTTGCATACTTCTCATTCCAAGCTTTCCTGTCATCTTCAGGTGTAGGAGAATTTGCTTTCTCTTTAATTTTAGAAAGGATGTGGCTCCCTTCCTGCCTTAATCATTCAGGAGAATGGAGAACTGGGACGACAGGTTAGTTACCTCATCTATTGATTCAATCTCTTCAAATTACAAGTTTTTGTGCTTCTGTTCCCTGCTGAATTAGGAAGGAGAAGATGGCTTAAACTTCCACATCATTTCCTGCAATCAAACGACACTTTCTTACCCCCTTATCTGACACGGATCACAGGAAGCCTCAGCAGGCCTCAGGAAGGATGGTTCTTGCACATCTTCAGAGCTGAAGATCATGGAATCACAGAGTTGTTTGGGTTGGAAGAGATCTCTAAGTCTATGGTCCAACTGCTCCCCCAGCACTGCCAGGTCCCCACTGCCCCGTGTCCCTCACCCCACATCTCCACGGCTTGGAAACCCCTCCAGGGGTGGGGACTCCACCACTGCCCTGGGCAGCCTGGCACAGCCCTGGGCAACCCTCCAGGGCAAGAAATTGTTCCTCAGGGCCAACCTCAACCTCCCCTGGGGCAACTTGAGGCCCTTTCCTCTTGTCCTGTCACAATGCTGTGGTGCAGAGGCAGCTCAAGTGAAGGGAAAGTCAAGGTGAGTAGCTGAGAGCCACCTTCCCTTCCCTGAACACCTCTTTACCCACCTACCCTGCTGGCCTGTCTCTTTCCTTCCTTAACTAAATCCACAGGGAAAAGGAACCAAGTGCTCCCCTTCCTGAGAACTGCAGCCTGGATTTTTGCCTCACAGGAAACTCCTGCCATCCATCCAAAATGAGGATGGAGTCTGCTGGGCCATGATCTCCACTGGTCCTGGGGACATTGAGCTGTTGGGCTCTGGGTGTATTTTTGCAGTTCCAGCTTCCTGGGACATGAAATGAGAAGTACCATTCATCAAAGCAAACTCTTTCTAAAACTGAGGTGTTTGAAGTGGTGGGTGCCAGTAGCAGTTGTGCAGCATGCAGTGAGACTGGGGAACACGAGACCAAAACTCATCCTTCCCCTCCCAACAACCCCAAATTATCAGCTTTTTAACCCATCCTCCCTCACCTGCAGGCAATCTCACTTGGTTCACACAGAGGAAAGCTCCAGCTGCCCAGCTCTGAGCATGTAAACAGCCTGAAGTTACAGCTGTGGGCTTGGAATTTCAGAGGTGCTTAAAACTGGCAGATTTCCACTCTAAAGAAACCTTCTGCCAGAAGGTTGAATCACTGAGATGTAGTCACAGCTGTTTAACAGTGAGAAAAAAAGGAGTCTGTTTGCTCCATACCACATCCTTCCATGCTCTGGGTATGGATTTTCATTTCAGGTTCTGCTCCCTACATGGAATGCAGAAGTTCTACTAGAAAATGGGACATGCAAAATGCATGCAAGTACAAACAAGAGCAGCTAGAAAACAAGGAGAGTTTTCAGCTTCCTGAGGATTTCTCCTCTTGGATTTTCTAAACATCCAGTTATTCGTTGCTCTTACTGGTCATCTGCTTGGAAACTGAGGAAGTTGTGGAGCTAGAGTTCAAGTGAGGTCTAAAGGAGACTATAACAGTGTGCAGCCATTTGTGCTTCTAGGTTTTCTCACTAGTAAAAGCAAGAGGGATCTTCACTGGGAGGACTTTTCTAGCATTCTGGTTGGGAATTGTGCTCTGTAACCATGCAGTGGGTGCTGTTTGGTGTGTTAGCAGCATGGCTTCTTCAGGAGGAGAAGACAAGGCTACGTGCTGCCTTCCCTGATCGGTCAAAGTTCTGCTGGAGAGAAGGCTCTGCCTTGAGAGAGGGGGAGAGGAAGTTCAAGATCCTCCTTTGGTGGATCCCATGTTGAAATGAGTGGCAGATTTGCTGCCTGCACTGATTTGTCATCTCCAGCTTCTTGATGATGATGTTAAATTTAACCCTGGAGAAGCTGGAAGGTTGATCCTACCTGAGGCTTTCAGCTCTAGAGAGGTATCACCACACTGGGACATGAGCACAGGCTCCAGCTGCTCAACCAGCTCAGGCTTTGAAAGGGAGACTCAAAAAACCAAAAGCTGAGCTGCACCTGGAAGCCCAAAAGGTCTTGAAGGCCTCGAAGCTGAGAGCAGACAAAGCAGAAATCCCTGGCTGGAGCCTGCAGTGGAGGTTTGAGGTCTGTCCACAGGGCTCTGAGGAGAGGAGAGGAGGGAATATGGGGCCAAAAACTGGAAGCTTAGTGTTCAACCCTGATAGGCTTGAGCCTGGGCCATGGAGAACTTCTGATCCCCTCCCCTGAATGTCTACTCATAATATGAGTATTATATTATGAGTATTATATTATGAGTATTATATTATGAGTATTATATTCTAATACTACTCATAATACCAACACAATTTGGGGCTTTTTCCTTTATCTGAGGCTTTTTTTTCCCCTGCCCAATTGCTCTAGACACCTAAAAGCTGTCAAGTTACAAAGTATTCAGCCTTCTTAAAATGTCCTCTCTCTCCCCATTCTCTCCAGCAAGGGACTTCTGCTCTCTTTGTCCTTAAACTCCACCAGGGAGGAGTCAGCCTTCAAAAAATAAAGCTCCTTTTTTTCCAGGCTGGAAGAACTGGGAAGTTAGAGCAGTGCTGTATCTATTGCTGCTTTCAAGTGGTGGAGCAAGGCCTCTGGAGGTGGAGAGAGGGAGGCCAGGTCCAGCTTCTTGAAATCTTCATTAGCACTCAAGGATGTTAACACCTTGACTGTTCTCTTCAGATCAAACACGGCGTGGAGCATGCCCAGGGTGGAGATGGCAGCTTTGGGGGTGTTCTTGGCAGAAGCTTCGTCGTCGAGGCCGTTCTCCAAGATGGAAATCCTGTTTTCTGCAATCACTTTGAGGAAGTTGTAGAACTCCTTGTAGTCGATGCCCGTGCAAGACTTCATGATCAACTAAGTGAGAGGGGGGGAAAAAAAAACAGCACTGAAATGGAAATAACTCTTATTTACAGCAAGAATAACAAACCTCTGCTTCCTCTTGCTTTTGAAATGCCACCAGCCCCAAAAGCAACACTCTTGGTTCTTCTGTGGACTAACTGGCTGTGGGTTTTGAAGCTATTTTTGAAGGATCTCAACACAGGAGCAGCAAGAGCCTCCAGAAGGAAACTTTACATTGGATTCTTGATTAAAGATCATTGAATCCTTAAGGTTGACAAAGAGCTCTAAGATCATCAAGACCAACCGTCAACCCAACACTCCCATGGCCACTAAACCAGGGTCCCAAGGGCCACATCCACACGTTTTCTGAGCCACTCCAGGGCTGGGGACTCCAGCACCTCCCTGGGCAGCCTGGGCCAATGTCTCACCACTCTGCCAGGAGAGAAATTCTGCCTGATGTCCAATCAAACCTCCCCTGGGGCAGCTTCAGCCCATTGCCTCTTGTCCTATTGATGGTTCCTTCGGAGAAGAGACCAACCCCACCTCACTCCAACCTCCTCTCAGGGAGTTTTCCAGAGCCAGAAGGTCTCCCCTGAGCCTCCTCTTCTCCAGGCTCAGCACCACCAGCTCCCTCAGCTGCTCCTCACCACACTTGGGCTCTAGACCCTTCCCCAGCAGCTTCGTTGCCCTTCTCTGGATCCCCGCCCCAGCCCCTCAAGGTCTTTCCTTCTACTGGTCACCCAAACCTGACACCAACCCAAACCTGACCCCAGGACTCGAGCTGTGGCCTCCCCAGTGCCCAGTCCAGGGGGACAATCCCTGCCCTGGTCCTGTTGGCCACTCCAGCTGTGTGGTGAAGAACTGGTGTGTGCAACACACCCTGGAGATGGATGATCCTCTCAGAGAGAGCCAAGCAGGCAGCAGCAGGTTGTTATACCTGGCATTGGAGGTGCCAGTCATCCATAGGGTCCTTCCACTCGTTGATCTCCCTCTGGACAGCTGCCAGCTCATCCTGCAGGAAGCACCACATGATGGCCACGTTGCAGCCATTCACCCAGTTGTGGTTGATGGAAATGGTGTCGTCCTGAGGGAGGAATTGCAGGATGAAGTCACAGGTTACAGGTAGAACCTGAGAGCAGCAGCCTCACCACGAGAACATCTCACCCAGCGTCTTATTTCTCAGTGACTGGTAGGATCTGCTGCTGGAAATTGTAAGAGAAGAGGGTGCAGGGAGCTTCTGCAACTGGGCACTCTCCCAGCTTCCAGCAGGCAATGATCCAAGGAGCTTGTGGCCTCAGGTTGGCTTTTAGCCACCATCTTGAGCTGACAGACCTTCCCTCCATGAATCTCTCTACACTTTTTGCAGCCCCTTTTGGCATCCACAACATTCTCTAGCAACAGAGGTTTGATCTGACTCAAGCCTGCTGCTTGCTTATCTCTCTGTGTGATCAATAGGATTGTATCATGGAATCCCAGAGTGGTTTGGGTGGGAAGGGACCTGTCAAGGTCATCCAGTCCAACCCCCTGCAGGGAGCAGGGACATCTGCAGCTAGAGCAGGGTGCTCAGAGCCCCGGCCAACCTCCCCTGGGATGGTTCCAGGGATGGGGCAGCGACCACCTCTCTGGGCAGCCTGGGCCAGGGACTCAACAACCTCAGTTTCAAACACTTCTTCCTTCTCTCTAGTCTCAATCTCCCTCTTTTAGTTTCAAACCATCCCCCCTTGTCCTGTCCCAACAGGCCTTGCTGAAGAGTCCCCCCCCCCAGCTTTCTGACAGAATCCTGGCAGCCCCCAGCAGGTCTCCCCAGCTGGAGCCTTCTCCTGTGGCTGCCCCAGCCCAACTCTCTCCTGCTGGGCTCCCAGCCGAGGGGGTCCCCCCCCGGGGCATTGCTGGCCCCTCGGGCCATTGCGGGGGCTCCTCGGGCCCTGCTCCAGCAGCTCCCTGTCCTGCTCATGCCCAAGCCTCTTTAACCTCCTCCTGTGAGGGGCAGCACCCCATCAGCTCTCTTACCAGATTGTGAACCTGGTGATGCCACCCGCTGGGGATGAAGACGATCTCCCCTGCCTCCTGCAGGATCTCAACAGGGGGCTGGCTTTGGCTGTAACGAGGGTAAACATTCCTGTCCTGGAGACTGGGGGAGGTGACATCAAAGGGCAGGTTGCCATGGGAGTCCTTCAGGAACTCCTCCTGCCCTGCAGGGTACAGCAGCCACTTCTTCCTCCCACAGACGTTGGCTGACCAGCTGTAGGAGCGGAAGACGTCGGCGTGGAAGGGAGTCCTGGGGGGCAAAGGGGACCTTGGGTCAACCCCTGAAAGCTGCACGATGGATTCAAGCCTCTGAGAATCAGGTATACACAAGAAATCAACTTCTACTCCCTGAAACTGATCCCAAACTCTCTTAATTTTATTGGTTTCTGTAGTATTAGGACACTCTACGTAGCACTGCAGGGTTTTGTGTCCTCTGCACTTCTCCAGCTGCTAGTGTTGAATCTGTCCCATAAATACCTGGTTGGCAGGAGAGTCTCTGAGGTCAGCTGATGAGAATACTGTAAATGCAACTTTATCACCAACTCTGGGCCTGATTTTTCACCTGCAAAACATCCCACCAACCCATCAGCTCCTCTCCAAGGCTTCTCTTGACTTTGCAGATCACAAGTGGCTCATGAGCCCCAGGGGGTTTCTGCTCACCAGCCATGGAGAAGCCAGCTGAGAAGCTCTGTAGGTTCTGTGGGCACAGCTCAGGGCTTTTGGAAGTGCAAAAGCACTTGAGCTGACTGTCCCAGGACAGCTCACATCCAGAGCTGCCTGAGAAAGGAGGCTGGCTACACAGTGGGGCCATGGTGCCTCTGCAGTGTGGAATTGTTTTGGTTGGAAGACACTTTGAAGATCATCAGGACCAACCATTAACCCAGCACTGTTAAGGACACCACTGCCCCACGTCCCTCAGCACCACATCTCCACAGCTTGGAAACCCCTCCAGGGGTGGGGACTCCACCACTGCCCTGGTAGGTAAGAAAGTTTCCCTCCTGCCCAACCTCAACCTCCCCTGGGGCAACTTGAGGCTGTTTCCTCTTGTCCTGTCCCTTGTCCCTTGGGCGCAGAGCCCGACCCCCCCCTGGCTCCAGGCTCCTGTCAGGAGCTGTGCAGAGCCCGAAGGTCTCCCCTGAGCCTCCTTTGCTCCAGGCTCAGCACCCCCAGCTCCCTCAGCTGCTCCTCCCCACACTTGGGCTCTAGACCCTTCCCCAGCAGCTCCGTTGCCCTTCTCTGGCCACGCTCCAGCCCCTCAGGGTCCTTCTGGGAGTGAGGGGCCCAAAACTGACCCCAGGATTCAAGGTGCAGCCTCCCCAGTGCTGAGTGCAGGGGGACGAGCACGATGCTATCCTGAAGGACACAGTGACCATGCTCTGTCATACTAATCCTAACAGCAGAGTGGGGGAGAGTGAGAGAGACCCCAGGGCCTCACCAGGAGCCTTTTGGTCCCATGTAGACGAAGCGATAGTCGTCCCCAGCTCGGGCATCCCAGTACTCATTCAGCCAGTCAGAGGAGAAGTACACAGGGGTCGTGTACACATCGTGCACTGGGAAAGCTCTGGAACAGAGAACGTGTTGGAAACAGGTCCTAAGAAACACACAGCCTCCCTCCTTCTGCCTCACTGCCCCAATCCCAGCTGCAGAGACCAATCTAGCAGCCCACCAACACTTGGTGGCCTTCTCCTCTCCAGCCCTGGCAACCTCCTTCTAATTACAGCAAAGGCAGTTCCTAAAAAAGGCATTTTTTTAGCTGAGACACCTCCAAGGCTCCTTGTTCAACTTGTTGGCAGGTTGGAGGTGAGGGCTAGGAGGGATTTTGGCATCTGTGTGGGTTTTTCCTGCAGGATTTGTTGTCCCTTTCCCATCCTAGGCTGCAGATACAGGCTCTCTGCAGGGAGTCACACCACCAGTGTCTGGGAAAGCAGAAGAACAGGGGGGCAGAGACTGAGAGATCTCCTCTCAAAATTGAAAACAAGAGCTCATCAGAAGAGAGTTGGGTTAAGAATATCATTAAATGGTTTGGGTTGGAAGGCACCTCAAAGATCTTCTAGTTCCAGCCCCCCTGCTATGGGCAGGGACACCTCCCACAAGAGCAGGTTGTTCCAAGCCCCATCCAGCCTGGCCTTGAACACCTCCAGGGATGGAGCATCCACAGCTTCCCTTGGCAACCTCTGCCAGTGTCTCATCACCCTCCTAGTGAAGAAATTTTTAAGATATTTGAGTGAAAAGACTTAAAACACAGACACAGGGACTGAAGAACTCATCCAGCTCACAAGCAGGAGGCTGGAGAAGGGAAACCAGAATAGGGTGAAGAGAACTTTACTAACTGGCAGGTGAAGAGAAAATGGATCACAGAGGATGATAATTCACACATTCACTGAATTAAACATCATTAGCTGTGTCCCTTTCCTTTTTAAGAAGTAAAGTTTGCACTGTAGCAGTCAAATAAAAGCCAAATGTTGCAGTCACAGAGTTTCCAGGGGGATAACCCACAGGAATGTATAATGGCGATAAACAGAGCACTGAAGAGCATCAGCCTCTGCAGGAATCATCAACCAGTTGAGGCATCTTGTCAGGTGAAGTCCCTTGAGAACAGTGCATTGGAAGACTGATTCAGGTGCTACCAAGCAGCAGTGCTGGTGTGGAAGCACTCCTCAGAAGATGAGGATCAAGGCTCAAGCTCTGTGGGGGTTTTCAGAGGGCTCTCTTACCTGCTGAGGTGCCAGTCCTTCAGATAAAGGCAGCCTCGGGGTGAGCTGTACCCGTTCCTGATGTACTCCTTCCAGTAGCTGAGGTACTCCTTGAAGGGGAGCTGCTCCTTGGGGTTAGAGTTGTACTCCTTGACATCACAGTTGGCAACAGGCACGAGAGCTTCTCCTGAAACACAAACTCCCTTCAGCCCAGGGAACAGAACCCATGAATCTGAGGGTGGTGTGGGTGGGAAGGGACCTCTGGAGATCATCTCCTGCCCTGAGCAGGGACATCTGCAGCTAGAGCAGGTGCTCAGGGCTCCATCCAACCTCCCCTGGGATGGTTCCATCACCCTCAGAGTCAAAAATTCCTTCCTTCTCTCTACCCTAGATCTCCCTCTTTTAGTTTCTTTTTTTTCTAAAAAGAATTATTTAAAATGACCTAACTTTCCCCCTCCATTAGGAGTGGAGTACTGATTCCTATTCAACATACCAACATTTCACAGCCTGAAGAGAAATTTCACTGGAACTAGAGAATATTTTCCCCTTGTCTAGGAGGAAAGAAATCCAAGCAATCCCCCAGACCTTTTTTCTAAGTTAATCCACTAATTCTCTTTGCTTACTCCCATTTCACAAATCTCAATCTCAAACTTACTCCCAGAATGAAACAAAAGAAAAAGTATTGTGTAATTTAACCATTTTAGATATCATTTTTATGTAATATTTTATATCTATATCATATATATTTTGAGATATATATGATATATATGATGTAGATATCATATTTTATATCATTTTATATACCTGCTTTAGGTCCTCCTGGGGAATTGTTTGGTTTTGTCTAGTGTTTTGATTTCTAAGATTAAAAAAAAAAACCCTGTTTCCCTCAGCATAAATGTTTTAATTAGGTATTAAAAAGGCCACGACTTACCAAACTTCTGCAGCAGGTGATCAAAGTTGGGCTTTCCATCCCAAGTAACCCAATTTCTCCTGCTGCCCCAGTCTTCTGTGAATTTAGCTGAGAAAATACAGGGGTGGTTGGGGATCAGATAATCCCTGAAGAAGTCTGAGTAGCTGAAGGATTCTGCTTTTTCAATAAAGTCCACGTGCCCTCCAGGGAGGCAGAGTGAACCCTGAGATGAAGTGCTGTGGTCCCGAAAAAAGGCAGTGGAACAGGCAAATGTTGCCCTGTCCATGCAGGCTGGATCCCCTCACTGGCTTGGCCAAGACAGTGTTGAGCACCTGCTGTCCTAGGCCCCAAAAAAAAGCAGCTTTAAAGCACCCCTTGAGTCTCTAAATCCATGAAAACTCACAGGGAAAATCTCACCAGGCAGAGGGAAAGCAGAGAGCTGTGCAGGAGCATCCCACCACGTTGGGGATCTTCTGTAGTTTATCAAGTGGAATGCTGGTGGGATGTTTGATATCCAAGTCACCTGAGGGCTGGTGAGGATCTTGCTCTTCCCTTGTCACCTTCTCACCAGGGTGACCACGAGCAGCAGAGGCCAAATTCTTCCTGGAACAGCAAAAAGAGTCATTTCAGTGGGATATTGTTGTGAAATGGGTGAATTGCTGGGGTGAAAGGAAGAGGGGGAAAAAAAAACACCTTAAAGGAATTGTTTATTAATATTTTACTTATTAATGTTTTAATTTAAAATAAGATTATTGATATTTTGGGCCCAGTCATCTGTCAGAAGATGAGAGCTCTGGCAGCACCACCACCCTCCTCAGGCCAGGCAAGAATGATAGGTTAA
>NW_008631605.1:0-6930 GCF_000691845.1 Merops nubicus
CCACAGCCACCAGCCGGCAGTTCTAAGCGGCAGCTAACCTGCCCTCTCTACAAACGTTTTGCTAGTAACTCGCCTGCGCTGTTCATTAGACGGGAGTCGGAGGTGCGAAGAATCCCTGACCACAGAGCTTCGATGTTTTTGTTCTTCGGGCAGCCCAAATGGCACAAAGAGGTGGCGAGTCGCAAACTTTAGAATAAGATTTTTCAAATATGCCTGTCTTTCAGAGCAAGCAAGCTGTGCTTGTACAAACAGGACACAGTTAGCTGTCCTACCTGAAGAAGCCCACTCACCAGCCACTGCTAACCTGTGGAGCTCCCTCTGCAATGAGCTAACCTGCTCCTTTCCTCTGCTACAGGCAAATTACATCTTTAAAGGTTACACACAAGGATTAACTGGGTTTTAATTTGCACGACATGTAGCTTTGTGCAAAACATGGAGTGCAAAAACTGCACTGAAACCAGCACCAAATTGAACATCTGCACTCACCTGGCTATCTACAAGACTTACTGTGAGTGAACATTTCGACACCATCCCAAACCAAAAATCTTTATCCAGGTAACACTAAAGTACATATCCTTCATGTTTCCAGAACAGGCTTTTGCTCTCCAATAGAATTAATGAGGGACTGTAATTTTCCTCTTAGTTCACATCAAGAAAATTCTTACCACAGTTTAAAGTAAGGTTCACAGGTTTGTTCTGTTTCACAATTAATTGTGGTTCGTTTTTTTTCTTAACGCCATCTCTGTGAAACTCAATAAAAGCCATGAACCAACGTTAAAGTAAGTTTCTTCACTCTAGGTTTCCCATAGCAGAGTCTTGGGCATCTAATTTTGTTAAAATAATTTATTTCAGGTAGCTCAGCAGAAAACCATCTCAATCTGAGTGCCCCCAGAGAGGGACCTCCAAGGAAGAAATCTCTGGGCAACTATACCCTTACAGTCCAAGCTCCCGTCCCCTCACAGTAGTTCGGTCCAATGGTAATATATGAATCCAAGGTCTTCTTGCTCCTCATTGGATCCTTTCTCTGTCTCCAGGCTGGTAGTGCCTTTTCTTATCTCAAGGATGCAGCTTCTGCTGACAAATGGGGCCACCTTGTCTTTCACAGGATGCAGTGGTCTCCAGGCCCCCCTTCTAACTAAGTCTAAGTTCAGTGCAAGTTCACCGCTTGTGGCCAAAGGCTTCAGTAAACCTAGATACTCATGCTAAGGAAAGCAAAACAAGATTCAATTCAACCTAATTTAAGATATCACCCAAATAAATTCTAATCATATGCATGTAAACTATTTTAATCCTCAGGAACCCAGTACTTTTAAGACATTGCCTGCCTTTGTCTCACTCGTGTTCATATATTTTTCTTTCAGGACTTTAACAAAATAAAAGGGATGCCTACAAAAATGACGTACATGGATTTCTGACTTCTGGGAATAGGTGAGTCAAAAGTATTGAGGGAATACATGTCATTCACTTCAGTTGAGAGAAGCAATAACAACTACTAGGTCAACTGTTTAACTGTCTACTGATACTTCTTAGCCCTTTGTCACAGCCTGTCTTTGAGCGAACTCAAAATGCAGCTCTGTTTTAGGAGATACCATAACACACACAAACCAAAACAAAAACACCCCCTCAAAATTTCCCATCTCTTTAGCCATGTTTCTAAACTATTACATTGCTGGAATTCTCTTTTTGAGGGGAAGTGTAGGTATTCGTCAGCATAATCTGTAACTTAAGCTGCATCCTTTCATCTTCAAAATGTACTAAAGTTTGTGAATACAAGAGAAAACATCCATAACAGGATTCTGAATGCATAAATTCCTTTATTGAAAATATTGTGATAGCACTGCATTACATATATTCAACATTCATAGTTTCAAGGGTCACAGAAGTTTGACTGGACAACACTGTTTTGAATATAGATCACAGCGTTTAGATATGCTCTGACAAGGATAATATAATGGAGTAAGTTGTAGGTAGCAACAGTGGAATGTATGTAAAATGTTGAAACTTGGTTGGTTTGTTTTGTTGTTGTATTTTATTTTTTTTTTTAATATTAAGTGGTCTGCCACCATTTAAATGAGCAAACAGTATTAGGTATTCCTGGTATCTTCAAAACATTATGCTGTTAGCAATTTCCAAACTATTTTACAGCATTACCAGTAAGAACTTTGTTCATGGCTACTGCAGACCACACAGAAGGGGAGTGTGAAAAGCTCATGTGTGGCGTGTTACAGGCTTACTGTATATAGCATTGGTTTTTAGACTGTGAAATTTCTGTGCAGGATTAAAATTTAGCAATGATTTTGAAAAAAAAAAAAACAAACAACACTTGGCTTTTTTTTTTTTTTAATCTATTGGAAACAGGAAGAGCAGTAACTAATTGAGCTGTATTACTAAAGTTAATAGTATTCCAAAATTAGCCTGTACTGTTTTAATGCGTGGAAGCACACTACCATTTCTAAAACCTGCCTGCCTTAGGACAATGACACATTCCAGCCTAAGGGCAGGACAGCGTCCTAACGTGGGTCAGGTTTGGATTGTGTAAACGAAACCACAGCTTGATGGGCAAGCAGGATTCTTTAGCAAACAGCACAGGCTGCCAGTCCTCTGTCACACTCTATTTACCCAAATTCGTCATTTTGCAACGTGGAGCCTTTTCAGCATTGGGCAAGGAAAGGGGCAACTACCTGATTATTTCATGAAAAACAAAGGAAGAGTATTTAGTTGCCTGTCAAACCCTAAAGCAGCCTGTTGCTTCAAGTCTTTTTCGGGAAGGAAGTCATATATATAATTACTACGAAAACAAGTATTATACTAACATGACCTGGCCTGTTAAGGAATCAGTACACTTCTCTAAATCCTGATTGTATTTTCTCCTTAACAAAGCAGTTACTTTTAAATTGGTAGAGAAGTGCTCATAAAAGCATAGCGAGTGGCTTATTTTGCATCGTTTGGTGGCGACACAGAAAGAAAATCCCCTCTCAGAAACGTCCTTCATGAGCAGCCAAATACTACTCAGGCAGATGCTCAGAGCATGTTGAACCAATTCTGTTGACTGCTATAGAGCTGATACAGTCTATACCAGGTGGCACTTTGCCCAGTATCTCCATACACTGCCAAAATAATAATCAATTAACAGGAATGTGGCAGTACAGTTAAGAAGCACTACCCACCTTCTCCCTGATCTCGGAGAAAAGCAAACATAACAAAACAACAGAATTATGCACTCAAGTGTTTCTGCCAGAAATAAACCCTCTAATTAGGGTAAAATGAAAACCAAATCTCATTTATGAAATAAAAATATAAAAATTAACTTCAGAAATCAAATAAATTGATTCAGAGTAAATGCAAATGCACAAGAAACATACCTGGATAGTAATTTCTTTATCAAACTGAGATTTCAAACACCAAAAGAAAAGAACTCATAACTAACACATTTCAAAAAAAAAAAAAATCTTCTATACAATAACAATAAATAAAAAGATTTAAAAAACATATTCCCTTAAGTGCTGTGCACACTTATATCTGATTCTTTTCCATGGCAAACAGTATGCTGTAGAGATTTTGGTAAAGTAACCTTTTATTTTTGGTTAGCATTTGTACATAGAACATAAATACACATGGAATGTACTAGATAGTTACAGTTTTCCCACAGGATCTTTTTCACAGTTACAGAAAAAGTTTTCAACTTGCATACCATGGATGTTTTCATAAGCATCACATCTTCAACAGGCTAGTGTTGGAAGAGGAAGTAAAAAACCACTTCAGAGTGATCTCTTACTGCGTCCCAAAACCAGCTCTCTGCTTTGTCTTGGGTTGGTCGGTTGGCTTTTTTGCGTAGTCATGCTCTGGTACAAACTTGAGGAAAAAGCATGTAATGTTGTGAGGCAGCCTGCACCTTCTAGTTAGCTTTCAAGTGCCTAATGGATCCAATCCTTAAGGCAGTCAGTATTTCATTCAAATGTCCATACTTCTACATCTTGTATTATGAAATCTTCTTTCTTAGATAAGATGTCATTATTGAAGGTGCTGCAGGAGTTGCTTCTCCCGTGATACAAATCTGCATCCAACCATAAGCCAAACCGGCCACTGGAAAGGAAATACCCAACACAGCTTTGGTTAGATTCAACAGTAAAAATACTGGAAGCTGTAGGAACAGCCAGAGAAGTTGTACAGAGGAATCTAGGTCGTTCCGAGGACCTCTTGGACTACATGTGAAGAGCTCAATCCTGGCAAAGTGCTTGCCACGAAGCCCACGGAGCAGTCCCCTCGCTTTCACTGGCACCAGCGAGCCAGGCAGAGGCAAGACCAAGCATGCACCTGTGGTGACCCCAGATGCTGGGGTCCCTTCCCTGGCTATTTGGCTGTGGGCAGAGCCCCTTCTCGTTCAGGAGGAGGACGAGGGGTGTTTATACACTCCTAATGCAAACCATGCCCAGATGTCCCATGCAGGCAGCTGCAGTTGTTCCTACAGCCTTAGCCCTCGAGTTCATACACGCTGAAACTCAGGGCCTGATGAAGCACTCTCTGTACCGACAGAACAATGACAGCTTAATAAAGACCACATGAGAAACCTTAGAAGATAACAGCAAAACTGCCATTAGAGATTATCTTCCAGTGGCAAACCTCTTCAGCAACGAGACATGTATCTACTTAGAGCATCTGGGGTATTTTAGCCAGAAGAAACCCCAGACCAACAACCCCCATTTGCCTAACATCAGTCACCCTCTTTAAGCAATGGAAATTGGTCTACTTACTGAGTGAGTTCAGCCATTTTACTTGTTAGTTTTTCTTGCAACTACCATTGTTAATATTCTCATTAAAAGAAAATAATTTGCTACATGATTTGAAAATGAAACATTCACTCACCCTCCACCTCCAAGCTCCAGAGAGCTGGTGTCTCCGTTGATGAAGTAGGTGTTCTCTCCACTCCATTTGAACACCTGAGGAGTGGAAAAAGCCCAAACACATTTGGACTGTGAGGATTCTAGTACTCTAAAAACTACTGGAGACTGACTCCTAGCAGGTACTATTTTGTGTTTATTTTTTGTTTGTTTTTCTTGAAGGGGGAAGAGGAAGAAGTAATAGGCAGAAAACAAAGGTACAGAACATATTTAAAACAATGAACAAGGCACCCTAATCCCTTTTAAAATTTTGCTTGCATCTCTAAATCAACAGGCATTCTGTTAAAAAGGAACAATGTGTCCAATACTGAAAAATGCACATGCTGTGAACATTAAGGGGTATTTTAGCAGCATTGTGAACCTAAGTGTGTGTGAAATTATTCCCTATTCTTGGTATTATTGCCTGCCAAGGTGAGTCTTTGACACTCCACTCCTTATTCCTCCCTGCTCCCCACTTCAAACCATTTACAGCCCTCTCTTCACCCTTAGGGACTGCTCTCTCAGCACTTCAGATAATTACAGCCACTTTTGCTTAGAGCATTGCATTGAAGCAATGAATGATTAACTGCATTCATCAACAGCTGGCACATCTT
Source organism: Merops nubicus (assembly GCF_000691845.1). NCBI lineage: Eukaryota > Metazoa > Chordata > Aves > Coraciiformes > Meropidae > Merops > Merops nubicus. The sequence goes on from NW_008631605.1 coordinate 5,492, forward strand.
CCAAACTCAAAATATGCTGTCTTCATAGAAATCTTGAAACTGGTTCAGAAGTGGGACCCAAAAATCTTACTTGAGCAAGTGAAAAGCCACCTACCTTGAAATTCGGACTGAATGTGTAGAGGAATGTTTCACCAGTGCCATAGTAATGATCACTGAACCTGAAGGGATGTGTAGCATATGCTCCAAATATCTGTCAGAATAAAATGATTAAACTGCTTTTGAGGATGGTGCAAAATTCAAGAGAAAAAAACCCAAACATTTCAAAACTCTTTCTAAATAAAAAACGAGCTGGTGTTTCATGTTATGTGAACCAGCTAGTATGGTACATCAGATAAGTAAATACCCCTGAAGATCTTTTGTAACCTGCAAGTTAAAAGCCAGATGACAACACTGGCAACAGGAACACCAACTCTAGGAGCTGCTGAAGTACTAGACCTCCACAGTGGCATTATTTGTGACAGCTCGTTAATTGAGACATCTAAGGAAGACTATGTGTACTATCGAAAGGAGCACTCATTACAGTTATGAAGCTGGGTGGGGGCTCGGGGGGAGTGGGAGATTTCTATTAGTTCCGACGCACTTTCCTGCCTCTAAGTTTAGTTTAAGCAGTAGAAAAATGTCTTGTTTTGGTATGATGCCACCTCACAGTATGACTGGCGCTTCACAACGATCGCTTCTTGTAACGATGCCCTTTCAGCCCGGCCCTGCAGCACACGCACTCCTTACCTGGTTGTCCATGTCCTTGACGACAAGGAGAACGGGGCTGTCGAGCGACGCGGATTTGCGGTACAGAGTCTTCAGGCTGGTGCCATGCTCCAGGGTGCTGTAGGCCAGGCACCACGGGTAGCCCTGCACGCGCGCGGGCAGGCGCCGGGCAAGCTGGGCAACAGAGAAGGGCAAGCGGTTACGCCTTCAACAGGCCGGGTCACGCCTGCCACCCCACGCTACCCCCTGCCCGCAGGGGCTTCTGAGCCAAAAAATGCCTGTCGAGGGAGCAGCTGATGGCAGCAGCTTAAAATCTCTTGCCTCACGCATGTGCCCTTATACTGTGAGCCCAAATGCCTGTGCGAGAGGTTTCAAAACTGGTACCTCCCCCCTCCAAACACTGGAAGAGCTGCCAGTCCCCAGTGTCACAACTCAAACTCCAGAGCTGCAAAACAAAAATAAGCTTTCCAGGTGCCAGCGCTGCAGCAAACAGGAGCTTGCATAAGGACAGTCCAACACTCTAAATACTTTCCAAACTCTTAAAAAGCATTGGTGTTGCTCCCAGAAGGCAGAACACCCCACACTCGGCAGAGACAGCTCCACAGCTAAGGAAACTGGAAGCTTTTCTAGCCATACCTGCTCGATGTGCATGTTCTCCAGGAGAGCGCTGTGATGCTTTAAGACAGGCAAAGTATCACCTTCTTCTTCTTCTTCATAGTAACTGCAAACACTCT
>NW_008631605.1:6961-19697 GCF_000691845.1 Merops nubicus
CTACAGTAATGATCTGAGGCAAGAGAACAAGGATCCTTACACTATCAATCTTCTGCTGAAGCAAATTAATTTAAAACAACATACTCCTCATCTGTCACACTGTGTGGAGCAAAACCACTGTATGGGGCAGTTGTGCCAAGCACAGGCAGCCTTAGCCAAATGGGGAGAATCTTAACTGGCAAGGTGTCTTTGAGACAGCACGGTCAGAATTTCTTCATACCCTGGCGACCTCCCATAGCTGTAGAGTTCTTTGGGATTAGTAAACACCAAGGTAGCCAGGGGACATCATGTGATCAGTCTCTGACATACTTGGGCCCAAGTCAGAAGGCTGAAGCACACCTACTTCTATATGCATCTGAACTAGATGTCTTGTGGCACTCTGATGAGGACACAGAAGGTTCTGGTTTTCCTCCTGCAACTAGCTGAGGGTATCAATTATTTTCTAAGGTGCTAATGCACGAGAATATGAAAAAGTTAAAAAATGTCACTTCTTTTTAGTAATACAATTTTTTTTTCATGGTATTCTTACTGACTTAGACATGTTTTTGTGTATACAAACTGAAACAGAATGCACACAGCAAAGAAGTAAAATTGTAAATCAGTTTGAACAGGTATTTTGAAGTTCTCTGTTGTTAGGAAATATACTAAGTAAGATTCTGAGCATGCAGTTTACGTAAGTCCTTGAAAATATTAATTCTGAGAGTCAAGGTCTTTATAAAATACATTCTTAGTTGAAAATGACCAAACAGCTCTTTAGAAACATCTATTGATTACTTTGCTTAAGACTTCATAAAAAGACCACACGGTAATATTTTAAAAGGTCAGACTGTAGAAATCAGTCTGACCTGATGTTTGTTTCCAAATACTTAAAAAAAGAAGCACAGTCTTCTCTTCAGCAACTACAGCTAAGCCACACTACCTGTGGAAACAAAATGAGAATGCAAGTCCATACACTTAATGCTTCTCAGTGGCCTGCAAGGGGCTGAGAGAGACGGGTGACAAGCTTTGAGCGCCACGTGGCTCGGGCAGCACAGAGGAGCCCAGAACGTGGCAGGAGCTCCCAGCCTGGCAACGCCCGCGCTGCCCGGAGCTCACCGCAGAGGGGAGGATGCTGCCTTGCTGCTCAGCAGCAGTGGTCCATGCGTCCTGGCTCCCAACAAGCTGCTGCTGGGGTGCTCAGCCTCCTGGCTGGCACAGAGCATCACCTGGCACAGCTGGAAAGCTGCTAGCCCTCCAGTGCAGCTCAGGGTTCTCGGCTCTGCACAGCAGCAGGAGGTGAGATGAGGCTCACTGCGCCAGGCAGTGGGGCTTCACCTGGGGCTTGGTGCCACCAAGGTGAACAGGAAGCAACAGCTAGAGCTCAGGGATGGAGCTGACAGAACAAAAAGGGGAAGCCAGGAGGCCTAACTACAAAACAAATGGGAAATCTTAAACCACCTTCCTTCCATAAGCATATCACCACAGAGGTCTTCCCTTGCAGCAGGAACCTCAAGACGTGGCTGCACAGCACGCTGTGCCGCTGCCACACGCCTCCCTGCAAACATGGCTTCCCAACAAGCCACGTGTAAGGTGAGAGTTAAGTTTTGCATAACTCCTCCACGCCTTCACAATCACTGCTTCAACTTGCAGAAGCTGTCAACAGTCGAGACAATTGCCAAGAAGTGCCTGGAGGTCCTACACACACCTACCCCACAGGCGAGAAAGCAAACGCACGGGACGACTCCAGGTGTAGATTTAACTACACCACAAAGCACAAAAGGAGCTTTTCATAAAGCCCAGGACTGGTGAGAAGTTTACTACGGGTAGGACCAAGCCCTAATACCATCAGCCACACTCTAGCATCCCCAGTGGAATGCGAGTGACACATCAGCTGCACGCTCCCACATCCAGCCCGTGTTGACGTGCGGGCTGGAGCCGAGCCCAGGGCAGGCTCCCCGGGCAGAGCGAGCAGGGCAGGACCACAGGGCCAGCCTCCAGCCTGCAGGGATAGCTCGCTACATGCCCTGCACACTCCGGCCGTGAGAGCTGCATCCCGCTCCTCCGGCCCACTCCTGGGTCTTCTGAGGCTGCAGAGAACCCAGTGCTTGGAAGAATTTTCTACATGGCCATTCTGAGGCAAGGTTTGCACTGCAAAACTGAGACAAATTTGAAAAAAAAGCCTACAAACTGTTAACAGAAAATGGTACTTGTGCTTTTATCCTTGTTCTTTTTCCACCTCCTGGGTGGGTTTCCTTCCCTCCTCATCTCCCAGGCCATTACTCTATTTTGCCTTTTTTTTTTTTTAATTAACATTTTTTTCATCTTAAATCAAAGTACACAACTCCTCTTTCGAAGACTTATTCTAGGAATAGTCTCTCCACCAGGAGGGCGGGCGGGGAAAATGTCACAGTAAGTCAATGAGCAATAGGTATCTGTAGCAAAATGCAACCAAACTCACAGGTGCAGGCACAGAAAACCTGTTAATACAGTTATAAATTGCCACTCGACTCCACAAGACAGACAAGCCCCTCTCTTGGCTGCACAGATACCTACTAGCACACATTTGAATGATGTTCAGAGTCAACAACTGCAAAAAAAAAAAAAATGATCTGCAAGATCAGGTATTTACAGACCACGTAAAAGCAGAAACAGACAAAAAGAATCAAGGACTACAGAAAATGGATCTAGCAAATCTTTTCAAGATTTTTACAGAACTGAGAAAGCAAGCTACCTGGGGTAGAAATAAAATTCACCTGAGTACAGAGCACATGTTTTACGAGGACAGAAGTGCAGTATCAGATCAACGCTGTTCAAACAGGGACACAGTTCAACATACCTCCACAAAAGGTTCCCCCTCGTCAGGTCTGGCACAGTAAAGAATTCGAATATTCAAAGGCATTTGTCTCCCTTTCATCATCTACTAGTTTATTTTACAGTATCCACTACACTTCCCTACTCTGGTGGCAAGAGCTCTTGCCTACAAGCATGACAGATGGCTACTGCCTGTGGCATGCTGTGATAAAGTTGCTTATGTGCTTCTCTACAATCACTTTCTGTTTCCCCACAAGGAAGAGTGAAACTTTCACACTAATCATGCCCAAATTTGGACTTCCAATAGAGACTTCCTGGCAGATCTACTTTAAATTTGTGAAGCTTAAATATATTACAAATAAAAGAGACACACCTTCAGGAGCAGTTTCCAGCCAATTCTTTCTCCCAGTACACACTTCAATAAAACAGTGAGAGACAAGCTCCCAGCGTGGCCAGATCTCTCCCACCTCTGTTCTTCTTTGGGTCACTGGCCCTCCTGCTTCAGTTGGGTTTTATGAAAATGGCACACAAATAACAACTGAACAGTGAAAGCTAGTGCAATATACGACTGCACGCATCTCTGACCAAAACAAGGGATGAAGGCTCTTTTTTTCTTTTTCTTCATCTTGCACTTCACAAAGCATCAACATTAAGAAACTACAAAACTAAAAATAAAAGCTATTTGGGATAAGAGACTATGTGGCTACATTTCAAATTACAAGCCCCCCATCTGACCTCCACTTTTGAACTGGACAACATACTTGGAAGTATACGTTTTATCAGAAATGATAAAAAAACCAAACCAAACCAAACCAAACCAAACCAAACCAACAAACAAACAAACAAAAACAAACTCACCATAAACACAACAAACACCCACAAACAAACAACAAACCAAAACCAAAACCCCCAAACCAAGCAAAAAGAGGGCAGTAGAATTTTGAAAACAAGTTTATGTTTAAGACAAATGATCAGGTCACCTTTTAAATCACCATCAAGAAATTTCCCACTTAAGGATGTATCTGTTTTTTTTAATTTATCTCATAACCATTGCACAGCAAGTGTTTTGGTGTTCAGAATTATTAAAAAAAAATGTGTGAATTTATTTCCCCTAGAAACTAGGCTTTGTACGCAGAGAAGACAGACAACAAACACAGGTGTGATGAGCAGTTAAAACAGCCTGCCAAAGCCCCCCATATGAAAAGGCCAAAGTCCAAGGATAAAACTTATCTATCTTAGGAACAGTACTCAAACAGTGTTGCTGTGTGCACCTGAGAAGCAAGGATCTGTCACAGCAGTGGATACCAGCCCATTTCAGCCAGCATCCAGGAACCTGCCCTGGTGTTCCCATGTACATATACATTTCAGAGATTTTATGTGCACCATATCCATACAGTATGAATTAAGCGATGCTGAAAACAGACACCTGCATAGTTTTGCAAAACGCTAACACCACATAACCCAAATATTTACACAACTTCTGCTGGTTATACACCACAAAGCTCCCATTTGTTTTTCTCCTCTTTCTAGGGAGAGAAGAAAGGAGGAGCGAAGGAATATAAGTGCATTTGTGAGACAGATACAAACCTTGAGGAGATCTATGTTGAGCAGCAAGCGTTATCAGCACACACCATAAAAATCTTTACAAGAGCAAGTGCTGAGATTGGTAACAGAGAACACACACTTGATTGGCACATGATTCAAGTAAAGGCAGAAGGACTCACCTCCCAGCTTTTAGTAGTGGGCTCACTGAAGAAGTTGTCTATCATGTCAAGCTCCTCCTTTTCTACCACAACAAAACCTTGCTCTTTCGCATCTTTCCCATATATTTCTGGTGACCACTGGACAAAAAATGTGTACAAGTGATCCACCCTGGAAACAGAGGAGGAAACGGCCATTGTTCACTGCTCCATGAACACAGGACTTCCCCATAGTACAGAGGTTTCCTCAATGACAAAGAAGGGACAACCACACAAATAGGATACCCGTGTATTTCCACCCTCACATAGCACACAAGGCAACAGCTCCCTCCACCTGGCAGCCTGAAGCACTTCAAGGTTTTTTTTGCTTTCACTTCCCACAATACTTGGGAAACAAACAATCCTTCGTTCTGTTTGCATAAGGAAAGGAAGGAAGCAGCTGCTGACAGCTGTGCTAATGAACCAGTCCCCACGGCGTGCACGCTTCCACACCTGCCTCCAGCCCCAAGGCACTGCCTCTACAGAGGCTCTTTGTCAACACCCACAGCAAACATTGAAACCATTTCTGAAGAAGGAATTTATGTAGTACATTAAACACATGCAATTTCAAACAGGAATACGATAGCGGATCCATTGTACAAGAAGTTGTATTGCCAGAAAAAAAAAAAAATCAAACCCTAATTAAAGAGGGTAGCTAGAAGGATGGTACTTATGGCACTGGATCTTTCTCCAGGTATTCACCAGACAGTTTTGTCTGGGAATTCCTTGATCAACAGAGAACAAGAAAACACAGAGAAATTCGAACACTTCCCCCCTGTATTTCAAGTCACTTGGATTTATATATATGCACAAATAATCTTAAAACACCGTTTCAGCATTGTTGGATTCTGTTCAGAGTCACTAATATAATTCCAATCAAGTCTACCTGGAGGCTTTACTCACTTTGGCCTCAAGAAATTTGGATCCCATTTCCACTACACTCAAAAGGAATAAAGGATTGACTTGACTTCATCATGGAAATGTCCTCCTAATCATGAAAAAGGAACAAATTAGCACTGGCATCAGTTTTTTCTTTTCTCCTTTGCACATTCATAAATGCTTCTCTGATGCACGGCTAACAGATGTTCTAGCAGAGTTTAAATTTTTGTTATCAAGTAAGAACTGTAGCGGTGAAACATTTTTAATATATACAAGCAAAGAGGTTTTAGTACAATTGCCCTAATTTTGTGAACACTCAACACCAGCTCCTGAGGCATCAGCAGCCTCCCTTCATCAAGAATAAGGAAGATAGCTGATGTTTTATATAAAAGTAAAAATTTTAGCTGCTGCTTGTTCCTCTGCAGCAACACATACACACAGAAAAGGTTAAAGAAGTACTGTGCAAACCATCAGTGTTTGGGATAGTTCTCACCAATAATTGCCCAGGAAAGGTTAAAAAAGGGTTACACTCCCATTGCTAAGGATTCCCCCTTCTCTGTGAGAAGCCATGTGACTGCTTACAAGTTTGCATAGATCTAAAAACCAGTGAACTATGGAAGGCACTTCTAAAAGCTCTATGATCTCATTTTAGTCAGGACCTTCTCTTTAACCGCAGAAGTCTTCCCACATCTATAAATGCCCTGGTCCTCTTCACTTGCTCACAGGGGCTTCAGAAAGAGCAATATGATCATCTCTTTGGTAACTAACGTGATTTTTAACTCAGAGACATTTTGATCACTGTGTATTTCATGTCCTGAGGTCCTAGTCTGGAGAGCCAAGTACTCAATTCCTACAAGTGCCTATGTAAGAACCATGAAACTGGTGTTTGCTGCTGTCTAGCTATGATCAGTCTGTAAGCACGTTCATGCAAGTGGGTGAGGAGAGCTGCATATGCTCATCTCAGAACTGCAGTGGTGCAAGGCACCACTGGAGATCATCTAGGCCACTTTTTGTGCATAGCAGAGCTAGCTTCCAAGGTAGAGGAGACTCAACAGTCTTGTCCATTTCCAGTTGTGAAAATGTCCACAAGAGTTCTAACTTAGTTCTAATGATTAAGGTGATTATAACCTTTACAAGGATGACAGAAAGCAGCCTTGCAGTAACATCAACCAACTTCCTCAGTACACTCAGGATATTTCCTGTCAGGCCCCACAGGCCTGTATATGCTCAGTTTATCTGGAGTAGTCCATAACTAAGTTTTCCTCTACGATGGACAGATGTTAAACAAATCCCGACGCTCCACATTTAAGAAGCAGAAGCATAAAATGAGAAATAGGTGACTGCAGGAGTGAGGTCATTCTGAAAGTGGATGCAGAGCATCACTTCTCTGTTAATAAAATCGTATCATTATGCTATGGTGGTATTTCCAAGCTACCAAGTTGAAAAAATTTGAGACAATTTTTAACTTGAAAAAAACACTGCTTGAGGAACTCTCTTACAGCAAATTTGACAGCGCTAAGGAAATTTACCCTAGAACTCAATAACTGTTTTGGTGATCACATGCTTGTGTCATGCTCTAACAGAGAAACATCAATAAAACAAAGTACTTGGAAAGGAACACCTTCAGAAACCTTAAGTTAATCACTTCAGAAAGAAATTACTCAACAGGAAAAAATAACAGGAAACTAAAAAACAAAACAAAAATAATAATAAAAAAAAACAAACAAACAAAAAACACCACACAATAAAAAACCTAGCCTAGGAGAGACAAATCAAAAATCAAAGCTGGAACACTGATTAAAGAGGAAAACAGGCCCCAGCTGTAGCCAGGGCCCTAGAGACCTGGGATAACAGCTCTGAATTTTGGAGCAAGAGCTCTGCACCACCACACTGATGAGAATACTTGGTGTGATTTTTGAATGAACCAAGAAAGCAACATGCATCAGAATGAAGGAGACTGTTTAGTTTGGGGTCAGATACTTTGGTGACCACTGCTGGAATACTTTGCCCATCTCCAGTGCACCATTCCCAAGTCGTACTCAAGCACTGCAGCTTAAAGATGAGAGAGCAAAACCAACTGTGGTAGAGCAAGAGGCAGAAAGAGCTATTTAGCTTACAGTGGTGATGCTCTGTGATAGCCTACACTGAGAGGAGCTGAGTCTTGGTAATACAGAGACAACCACAACCAGGGACTGGAAGCAAGAAGAATTAAAGCAAGTATATAATGCACTGAAAAGGAGCAAAGGCAATTATCAATACAACACACCACGCAACTTGTGAAGTTGCAGCTGATCCTTGACAGGGAACCATAAATGAAATCACCACTACCATTTCTGTTCATCTCTCAACAACATCTGCCTAGTTTTCCATAAATTATTTTGTTCTGGTGAGAAGGGAGCTACTTCCAAATTGTGTGTTTGGGTGGTGAAGGAGGGTTTGTGCACCCTGTGATACACGTACAAAGGCTCTAAGCTCAGCCACAGCTCCTGGCCTACAAACAGGAATCAGAGTCCTATGACTTTGTTATAAACATTACAGACTAGATGATGAACCCTCATGAATCTTACGAGAGCTAAGGTACTACAAAACCACACATGCTTGTATGAGCCCTCATTATAAGACACTAAGCTGTAGATACAAACAGGTTTGCATAGGTTTCATCTGCATAGTTTGATATTTTATTTATCAGAAGTCCAGGAGTGCTCTACTTGTAGAAGGCTAATTCAAAAGGAGTCTAAATCTATGCTACCTATTCCATTCCATTAACAGGAGTATGGCAGAGCGATACTTCAGAATCAGGACCAGCTAAACATTGTCCCTTTATGCCAAGCCATGTGTAGGTGCACAGAAACATCATGGAGGTAATGACTCCAGCTAGTTCTGCTGCAAATTCTTCCAGATCTCAGCTTTCACCATCTTAACTACAGGGTGTTAAGCACTAGATATTAACAGGTCACAACCAAGCAACATGTTGCTCTACCAAGGGAAAGTCCACAGAAATATTAACAAAAACCAAACCAAAACTCACTCAACTTTCCAAACCAACCAAACAAAAAACCCCAAAACCTCAAAAACCAAGCCAAACCAACCAAACAAAAGACCAATGGACCAGAAAGCTAAGACTGATAAAAGACAAGGAAGGCTCAACCCCTGTTATTTTTCCTCCTTGAAAATCTGCCTGCTCTCAAAAAAGATGCTTCCAAAGAAGCAGATGCCCTCTCAGCAGCACAATCCCAATGAAATGTCTTTTACATCAACATCAATGCAAATGATACATTCATAAATCAAACCTGTTTGCCAAATTTATATTATAGATCAACAGTGAGGTTTACTTTTTAACTGAGGAACTAGTCAGTGCTAAAATGAACAAATCATTTGTAAGGACATACGTTTATAACCAAAGAATTTCTGCATTACTACATTTGACCCAGTGGCAGGCATTTTCCTCTGCAACACCCTGGGAAAATCTGTGACATTACTGAGGTACTACTACTCGAAATCCACTAGGGAGGAAAATCTACACACCACTTAAGTCCATATAGTAAGCATGCACACAGACTTACCCTCTCATACCGTAAGCTACACCCATTGCAAGACTTCTCAGCAAAATAATCTCTGTTAGTGTCCAAAAGCATGGATGCTTCTGTTGAAGCTGACAAGAAGCTGCCCTAGACTGAGTAATCTCTATATAAGGTGACTCGAGTTGTCCTTCTCCCCCGCTACGTGCCAAGATGAGGCAGCAGAAGGCACCCGACAGTCACTGATTAACCAGCCACGCCATGTGGGCCATGGGTGACCACACAATGCAACACTGATAATTGCATATTATGCATTACTGGTGCAAGAACATCTACTGGAGGCGAGAAACAGGGTTTGGTTTGGGTTTTTGCTTTGGGAAGGCAGCCAGGAATCTGGAGAAAAGGCTGACTTCTTTGGCAAAGACATTTCTTATGTCATAGGAAGCAGCAGGTCTCACATTTTAGTTTTGCCCCAAGTTCTACATGATGTTTTATGCACCTCTCTGGTGTTGAAACAGCCATCCATGAACAGCACCAAAATGACCCAATCTTATGCTACATTCACCACAAATTTTGATCAAGGTTTGGAGAGCAGGCCCGACAGCAAAGACCTGTCCTGTCAGCCAGCACAGCCAAGCGCCACTGCAACAGCTCGCTGCAGAGATTACTTTTTCCTTGTTATAAAAACTGAAGCACAAACCATCTGTCAACACTTCAGTTTATATATGGGTTAGGTCACCTCACTATTCAGAAAACAAGTGGAGAAGCTGTTTTCCAAGTCTGTGGTAAGAAGCTTAACAGATTTACCTGTTGCACAGAGCAACAATCAGAAACGACCTCATTTCAGCTCAGCAGTTTTATCCAACATTAGACACACTATCCCCTAGGCAATAACTGACCTTGTGTTATGTTACAGCATCACTCCAACTCCTTGAAGTATTTACTCACACATCAACCTAGTATTTTCTGATTCTGCCCTTTTGCAATCCCTGAAGAGCCAAGGACTGGGTGCAGCAGATAAGCAAGCAAACCAAAAGCTATCTTCACCTACATGCCCAGCAGCCACATTCCAACTGGATTAAACCTCTCCTGATCCTGCCCTGGGCCAGCAACTTCTATGCTATTGGTCTGCTCAAAACACTCATTTCTAAAATACAAGAAACAAGCACTTAACACATGTGCTACAAATTTGTAAATAAAATTAAATATTCTGACAAATTATTTTCTAAAAAAAGAAAAAAAAAATTGTCTGCATCTTGAAGAGATGTTTTTTGAGGTTGATCACCAGTTCAGATTCCTCCTTCCTAGTATGTAATTCACCAGGAGTGTCATCACTGATTTCTCTATTTTGCTTCATAAACAGACGAGAGAGTTGCTCTAGTTGCCTTTTAGCAAAAGAAGGACAAGGGATTGGGTTCCTCATAGCCAATGAAAAATGTTGGGTGATTTATGTGGAAAATCATAGTCCTTTTTTTTGCTATAGTACTATGTATGCACATGTACACATCTACAGGCACATAAAACATTTAAATAGATTTTCTCACAAAGGAAGGAACTTTTCTTATGGGCCTGAACACTGAAACAACCACACCCATTCAGTTAGGGGTGTCTCCCATTTCGACATTATGCTTTTTGCTCACCTGAAATACCTATTTTTTAGCACTGGTGCCTCAGTGGATTTCCTTGCCTCCCTTGCCACTGCTCCCCTTTTTCCCCTTCCCTCACTTCCTAGACCACGGCTGAAAACCAAACCATCCCTCACAGTGATTTTATCCTATGTTAGCAGCACATACATCCCTCTTTTCCTCTCCCAAGAAGCACCATATCCCTTCTTCCTGCCCAGTGGGAGCCCTATTAGACCAGCAACAAATACTGCTTTATCTCTCTGGCTTGCAATGAAACGAGGGTACTCCTAATCTGACCATCCTTGCTGCATTTCACACCTTGGACCACAAAGGGAAAGTCAGATTCAACTCTAGAAAGCACTACACATTTAAAAAAAAAAAAAATAGAGACAAAGATGTTGCCATGTTGTGCACTGCTGCTTACCTCTCTCGAGGAACAGCAAACCAGTACTCTGGCTGCTTTATCTTTTTACTGTACTGTTGAGACATGGTGGTGCTCTGAGATGCAAAGGACTTTCTCATGGGCTTGCCTACTTTAATGCACAGAAACATTGGAGGAGTCTTGCTCTTCTCCTCTTTTGAAGGAAGCATATCTGAATGGGAGAGAAGAAACGGGCTGCTTACAGCAAAGCACGAATACTGCAGCTGATAAAACATTGTCACAAAGGTTAATAATCTTGTGCAAAAGAATACTCAGAGGCACCACACACAAAATTAAACCCAACATGTCCTTCAATAGCAAAACTGGTTTAAAAAAATCCTTAATCATCCTAAACTGTGGCCATGTATTCCCATTTTGGCATAGCCTGTACATCCCTCAGCTGTACAGATGGGTACAGAATAGCCCTGTAAAGCAAAACAGTAAGATCATCAGGGTGGGTGCAAACTGCAACACAAAGCAGGCAAGTGAAGGGGACAGTGTTTGACTGAGTCCAGGAAACCCACCCAGCTGAAGGGTTTTTTGTGTACACATACGCACACAAAGCCCAATTAATTCCTCAGCTTTGACAGTCTGCCATACAAAAATATTTTGTCTGCATAAGACAGAGTCAAGCATTAAGAGCAGTTAAGTTCCTTAAATTGGTAGTGTGACAAAAAAAAAGTTGCTTATTAAACTACAGCCTCAGTCACACTAAAGTTGCCTCATTAATTTTAGGAGTACACATACAGACATATTTTCCATTCTCTTCCAAGGAAGATGATCACCAAACCACTAACAACATATAAACCCTTCTGGAAAAAAGGAAAAATCATTTTAAGAACATCCGTTTTTCAAGTAAAGACTTCACACTGATCATCCCTCTCCACCTGATATGAATCAAGAGTATGTCCACTTGTTTATTAAACTACCAAGAGAGGAGCATCAGTGCTCCAGGGTAGACTGGTGCTTAAAGACACTGGGCTGTAGGAGAAGTAGTAATGTGTGTACACGCTGTCTAAATCAAGCTGTCATTTTGTTACATGCTTTCCAGTGATAGCCTAGATTTTATTTGTGATAACCCAGCCACCAATCAGGACAAAATAATGTCAGTACAACTGTCCATATATTCCTATTTATCACTTCTTTGCATAGCATGAAAGATATGAGACAGATGCAAACAGTGTCAAGAATGCTTTGGTACCCCCCCTTTACAGCACTGCACTACTACTTTGGGCACTATCAGAAAAACACAGACAGACTTCACTGAAGCAACAAAAGTAATCAATACAGAGCGACAAATCCTAGGCCATGAAGTGACCCTGGCAATGCTGCAACTGGGTGATGTTTCGCTGTCCTCCTTAAAGCCAGTAAGCAGAGGTGAAGATTATATAAACTGCAATCACTGAGAAAGGCAATTTTTTTTTTCCTGAATAGCAGATAATATAAAAATATAAGATACAAGAGTTAAGGAAGGACCAGGTATTATAGAAGGAAGAAATTTAGAGCAGAAGGCTATCAATCCAAAGGTTACCGTCACAATGCTGTCCAAGTCTCAGAGGAAACGAGGATAACCAGAGACCTACCTTCAATTGGCACTTGAATTTTCTGCAGCAGCCACAGTCTGATTTCTGATTGATTGTCTAACTGCGCTTCTTGACCGGTCTTGTCTATAGCTGGTACTAATGAAGAGTCCAGAGACTCTTTCAGATCCTTTTCCTCTGCTGCTGAGCTGATTTCTAATGAAGGTGCTTTCCTTTCAACACA
>NW_008631605.1:19728-29678 GCF_000691845.1 Merops nubicus
ACTTTTAACTGTATGGACTTCATTAGCTTGAGACTTTGAACAGCTAAGTGTAAGGTCTATGCCAACTGCTTTATTATTTTCACCTTTCTGGATTTCAGCCTTGTGTAAGTCTTCTGAGGACTGAGACCCATTCCCATCTTTATTGAGGTAAAATTCAATAAGTTTATCTTTCTCTAGCTCTTTCTTAGTGTCCAATGCAGTCTCCACCTTACCTGTTGGGGAACTGACACATTTGTTTACTTCTGGAATAACATCTTGCTTTTCACACAGCTCTAAGTCTAAGTCAGCTTTAGGTTCAACACTGTCCTTTTTTTCCAAGGAATCAACTGTCAAGTGCTCCTGGACTTCTGTAGTGGGTTTGGTTACCTGCTGCTTAGTTCTCCCCAAGTCCCTGGGGTCAGTCAGCAAGCCTTCCATTACTGAGATTTTCCTGTCCAATCCTCTATCCGTATGAGATGATGACTTTTCCAGCTCAATGAAGTCATCCTCTCCTTCCAAAATGGATTTTTCTTTGGTTTTTATGTCTGAACCTTTTTTTTCCCCAGAAGGCTCCTTGGCACATGGATCCGCAGCAGACTTTTCCAGATGTTCAGTGGCAGTCATGTTTTTGGGAATCTCCAGTGACTTTGATTTGATTGAACCTTTACTCTCAGATGACTGAAGAACTTCAAAATCAGAAGACTTTTCCTCACTGGAAGGCTTTATCTGTTTGGCACCCAGAGGAATGGATGGATCCCCATTCTGCTGCCTCCTTTCCTTGCTAAGGGATTTGAATTTGCTGAAAGGATTGATATCTTTCTCAGAGGACAGGTCTTCCCATTCTCCTGGCCTGTACAGAGGACAAAGATCCTTTGGTATGTCACTGTCAGGGAAAATGACGGATGTACATAGGATGTTAAAAGCAAAAAGGAAACAAAAAAAAAAAAAAGAAAATAAAAACTAAATAATATACCAACTTAAGCTCTGAAACTCAACAAAAAATTGCTTTCTCCAAAATAAACGTACTTCAGCAGAAATAAGTGACTTTAAAGAAAACTGATAAAAACGTGGAAAGGGTACTGAAATAAAATGAGTAAACCACTTGGCAGAATATGCCACATGAATGAAGCAATGGTACACATGCAACAACAACGTGCAGGTCATCAGAATTTCAATTAACATGATGTGTCATGTTGACTGAAGTCATCAGATGATTCAGTCAATGAGGCACGTATTTAGCTGCTGGAATTTCATTCATACCATACTAATATTGCTATTTCTCACACCTGAATAGTGAGTCAACCTCTACAGCCATCCATGCTTCCCTTACTCAGGACAAATGTATTTTTGAGGAGAAAGCAGATTGGACCCAAGTTGTACCCTGTTTGAACATGTGTTATGCAAAACAGTTAGCGGGCAACAGGGTTTGGGTTTTTTCCCTTTTATTTTTGTCTACTACTCAAGTGTACTGTTTGAATGTAGACTTCACAAAGATTTCTTTTTAAAACAGGACAATCATAAAACACTTCAAAATGAAAAATTCTTAAAAACTTAACAGCATACAACTTGAGCTCTTTGTTGCTGCTCTAAAGTCTGGGGTGAATGAGAATACCAGATTGTCATCACTTAAAAGTTACTAAGAAGTTATTAAATGCTCTAGTAATGAGTGCAACAAATATCTAGGAAGTTTTTATTGAAATTAGAAAACGGAGGGAAGCAGATGAATTTCACAGCTAAAAGTGGTTTTGCCTGTAAGGACAACACCTTGCTTAGAACAAACACATAAGCAGTGCCCAGAATGCCCATAAATGAAAGCAGCCGACCCCAGACAGTCTATTATGTGTTATCCGGTTCTCAAGTGGAAGTATTCCAACAGACTGGTATTTCTGTAAGTCCTGAAGATGAAAATTAAGGTGTTGTTATCTTCAAAAGCTTTAAATACTCCTCTCAGAACAGTCCTGGTAATAAAGCAAATGGTTCAGATCTAACCCTCTCACTTCCACCGAAATAACCCAAGTCAGTGGTCAGTGCAAGAGCCCAACCATGGCATGCCACCAATGCTTTTAATTACTGTTTTTTACTGGTCTCCTTTGCACTTTGGTTCTCATATTCATCACCCATTTCTCTTTAACTGCCACTGAAGTGTTCTAAAAAGAAAGGGGAAGAACAACACAAGTGAATCATTCCTTTCCTGGCACTTTCCTCCCCTTATTTGTCTTATTCTGCTGCATTAAAACTCTTCCCCTCCATTCCCCTCTCCTCCTTTTCCACGACCCTTACTGAAAATCTCTAAAAATAAGGTCAGGGAAGAACACTCCTTACGATGGCAATGCGTCTTTGATCTTCATGTGAGAGATGTCATTGTAGAGAGCTATGGAGACAACTTCCTCCATGGGGCAGATGAGACCATACTCTTCACAGCCATTCTCAATTACCAGAGGATCAGACTTATGTGGGTCAAACATGATATTGTTTGGAGTTACTATCATGACTCCTCCAACTACGCCCTAAAATAGGAGAAGGAAGAGTTAGCAAACCACGTGTAATCCACTTACCATTTGGCACTGGGTATTGGGCTACTATCCTAAAAAGAAAAACCTCTCTCCTGCCTGTTTATACCCTGTCGTGCAATATTTGCTAACAAAGCATTTCGGTTTCCAATTGCATCAAGTCAGACATTTTAAGGACAGTAAATTAAAAAATTGCTTAGTAACATCAAGGTTCCTGGCTGATAAGGAAGAAAATTCAAATTATTCATCTTTCACTGCTGGCTCCTACAAGCTAAAACCACATATTGTTAATCCATCTTGGACAAAATAGATTAGTGGATTAAAAAAGAGAAAAGTACCATTTTACTCTAGATTTTACTTACCATTTTACTCCAGATGCAGCTATCTTCATTTGATACATGAATTTATACACAAGCAGTACACCCGAAGTCAGTCTCACTCATAGAAATGTCAAGGTTACTACCCCAAACTACATTATAGGTCCCCTTGATCTGCTGTCCCATGCAAAAAACATCTTCTCCCTGATCTAGAGGCAGCTTCTACCACTGATTCAAGCACATTCTGCACAGCTGTGGAAGATGTTTAATTCTTCAAAACATGCTCTAGCCAAGGATTTGGCAAGAAGCTGCATGAGCAGCATTATTCAGCATTCAACTCATGGCAACGGACCATTTTCCAAGGTTTACACAGGAGAGTTCCAATGCCTTGCTCCTGCCCCCTCTCTTCCAGAGGAGTGACAAAACCCACCATATCAACTCAGAAGCTGTGGGTAAATCACAACATGTGACAAAGCAGAGCCACAGATCAACAGAAATGACCTACACTCTAGTTACTATTAATTATCCAAGGTCATCTGCAAGGCAAGGCAAGGCAAGGCAAGGCAAGGAAGGCTAAAAAACAGGCAGGTGAAGGACCACAAGCTTGGTTGGTTTGTTTATTATATCAGGGAGACGCCAAGCTGATGGCTTGGCACTGGCAAGTGAGTACCTGTGTGCCTGCTCCTTTGTAAAGCAAAATCTGTATGCATTTGTCATTTGCTTCTCCTGTATGATTCACCTACACATGCCTGGTTTGTGTTTGATGAAAGAATCAAAACCAAGTACAGAGCCTTCTCCCAGAGGTATGTAACTCTAGTTAGCCAGAGCAGCAATACATCAGTAGGCTGCACTTCCTACCCAGCCACTGCAGGAAGCAAGGCAACAAGGCATTTTAGCTACACTGGCAAAGAAGCCATCCCACTTTTGATTGCTCTCACCACAAATTACTTTTTCAGTCCTGCAGCCATAAAACTGGCTATCTGTATCCTCTGCATCTAGCAAACATCACACAGCGACAGCATTGCCCTAATTTACATGCGAGACATCAAGTAGTGCTCTACTCCTTTCTGCAACACAGCAGACTGAAAAATTGCAGAGTGGTTAAATGCAGCCTACATCCACTTGATGCAAAAAGAATTCAACAACTGTAAATGTAAACACATCCATCTTAGAAAAGTCAGGATTAAGGGAAAATGTGTTGTTGTGGTTTAACCTCAGCTAGCAACTAAGCACCATGCGGCCACTCGCTCCCTCCTCCCTGCACAGCCAGATGGGGAGGAGAATCAGAGGGAAAAGGAAAAGTAAAACTTGTGGATTGACATAAGCACAGTTTAGTAACTAAAATATAAGATTATAAGAATATTAGTAGTTAAAATGAATATAGCAAAAAGAGAAAGAGAAATAAAACCCAAGAAAAGACAAGTGATGGACAATGCAATTGCTCACCACCAGCTGACTGATGCCTGAGCACCAATTGCCCACCCCAAGCTGACTCCCCCCAGTTTACATACTGAGCACGACACCTGTGGTAGAGAATATCCTTCTGGCCAGTCCGGGTCAACTGTCCTGGCCATGCTCCCTCCCCAGCTTGTGCACCTGCTTGTGGGCAGAGCATGGGAAACTGAAAAACCCTTGACTTACAGTAAGCACTACTTGCTAACAACATCAGTATGTCATTAACATTATTCTTACACTAAATCCAAAACGCAGCACTGTACCACCTACTAGGAAGAAAATGAACTCTATCCCGTCTGAAACCAGGACATATGTTTAAACTACAATGGTTAGCATCTCCAGTGTTAATTCCAGCAAACCTGAAAAACCAAACATGCAGACTTCTAACTGAAACCAGAATCAACATAAGCAGATATAAAAAGCAGACAGTCCAAGAAGACAGTGTCTTGCAACCTTGAGGAGAAAAGAGAGCTAAAATATTGCCCAAGCTTTATGCCTCCTCTTCTAAAACAGCTGCTGTAAAAGCAGGACTGCAGTCCCAGTAGGAACAAGTATGTTACAAGAAGGCTTGCAAGAAAATGGAAGAAAAGGTTGTTCCATGCAATATTTATTTTTATTAGGGTTTGCATGACATTCGTTAGCAAGTGAAGAAACATCAAGGACTTATTTGGAAACACTGCTCTGGAAACAGTTAAAATTTAGCTTAAAGTCATAAATGAAATAGCATGTGCTTATTTTATAAAGTTGTTGCACAACTAGATGGAACTGGACAACTAATCCTCGCACGTCTTAAGTCTAAAGTGCCACTTTCTCTGTGTACCTAGCAATACACTCTTAAACAGATAATTCTGGTAAGGCACAGTAAAGGAACAAAGATGGGTGGAAAAGTTATTCTTTCATAATGCCATTAATCATAACAGATTAAACAACCAAAAGAAGAAAACGATACAGCGTACTACCACAGTACTAATAAACGCAGCAGTGATAGGCAAAAACACCATAACATTTACATTCTTTACAAATGTGAAGCACATCTGACTCCCCTAGGATTCACCTTACTTATCCAAACATGTTTTGCTTTTAAAGAATCTCAAAAAAGCCCAAAAACCAGGTTCCACCTACCTTACCATCTGTGAAGTAACGACAATTCATTTTTAAAAATTTGACAACCACAGGCTCATCCTCTTCTGAAGTAGAGGACAGGACTCTCTCTACTGGCTTGAAGGCCTTTCTTGCCAAATCAGCATCCTTAAGAAAGAAAAAGTTCAGTGCAGAGCAACAGGACCAGAGACATATACTTTTAGATTTTGGGCAACTAAAAAGCCAAGTTTAGCCAAATATTTTCCTTTTGCTTAAGGAAGAAAAGTGTTGGTCGTATGTGTATGTACATTCACCTCCTGCAATATTCTGTATGGAAGAAAAGCCTCATAACACTATGAAAAACCTCCACACAAGTAAGAGGCAAGAAATTAAAAAATGCCAAGGCAAATCAACTCACTGAATTTCAGTGAGGTATTCTCACTACGAGCAGGCCAGTTCTGCCACCTCATCTACACTGAAGACCAGTGCACTGTGTGGTTCCCCATGCAGGTGGCACAGAGGTGTAAGACTACGGTTAAACACAGTTATTCATTCCGGGCTTATCTCCACTTTCCTTTTTGTTAGTTACAGATTATAAATGTCTATTTGCTTTCACATCAGCAGATGGAATATTTTAAAGAGATGGTAAATTTTGTAGCACAGCAAATTAATGCTTCTCAGTACATTACCCACAGGGTCTGGACTGCAACCTCAAAAACCTGCTATTTACACAGCCTTGAAGCTCAGCTTCTCAGAATTAGAAACTATTTTATGAGTTTAAGACCAGTGAGCTAATGTTTGACTTACAGGTAGTTTATCATACTCGGCATCTGAGGATGAAGGAGAAACGGGAGCACCAGGACTGAAAGACGACCCCCTTGCAGTGCTTGTTTCTGGCACAAAGAGAATCTAAATACAAAACAGATACCAAAACAGCAAGACACAAGCTTTAACAAGTTATTCACTACAAATACTACATTCTAATAGAAAGACAACCCAATATTGATCACCTGTGATTGCAATGCACTCCTTACCACCTATCTATTCTAGTCCTCCTTCATAGGTGGTGATGGCAGGGCACATACAGGATCTAGCTACACATTTTGTTTTGCAGCACAAGCAAGAAAATAAAACATTTTCCATAGAATAAGAACCTTGTTTTCTTCCCCCAAATTTACAATCCCAGGTTGTCTCACAACTACTGCAAGTACAGAACAAGTAACTGTAAAATTACTATTATTAGTCATTACTTTGTAACAGCAAGCTCTGGTCCAAAAGAGAAAGCCATTGCTGAAGATGGGGGATCTTTAGTGGTAGAAGTGTATATGACTTCACTATATGTTGTCTGTTTCAAAAAAATATACTTGCATATCGAAATTTAAGAAAATATTCTTTATATGAATGAGCATTTTAGCACCATGCACTAAAAGAAAAAATGCCAAGAGTAATACAAGTGTATATAAAAATATAATGCTTTGTTCGAATTTTCACATTCCTTCAGAGTGAACACTGCAGATTTTTAGTACAGCAGTACAGCTTTGGACCTCCACCCCAAATTAAAACAGACTCATTTGTTGCAAATGTCAGAGCACAGGAAGATATTTCTAAAGTTAAAAAAAAAAAAAATGTTCAAAGTTCAGTTTTAAACTAAAAATGCTCAGAAAAATAAAATCATTTTCCTTATCCCAGCTTTTGCCTGCTGGGTATTCCTCAGCAAGTCACACCACCTCTTTGTACCTCAGTTTCCCCATCTGCAAATCAGGACACTTCAAACTCTTCTTGTCTGTGAAGCAGAAGTAGAGATCTGCTCTTCATGAATCAGGTGTTAGCCTTCACATTTGTGTTCCCATTTCCTGACTCTCCCCAAAACAGTCTATCTCCATGTATTTCTGATCTTACTGGAGACTCACTCATCTCCAACATAATGGCAAAGAGCCATTTCAATTACTGTATCTAACTCTCTAATTCTTTAATGTATTACATATAGCATTCATCTAGGCTTCCCAAAAACTCAGTTCTCTTGGAACAGTTACATAATGCTCTTGAATTTCAGAGTCATCTTCAAGCTTTAGTGATAGCAAATAAACAACAAAAGTCAGATCTGGCAATTACAAAGCTCCTCCCCCAGCTCTAGGTAATGATCTAGTGAGTTCCCCTTTGAAGGATTTAAATTACTGTCTATTATCCTTGTATCCAAGTACCTAAGAGATAAGTGAAAGTAGTAAAACTCTTTTAAATACATAGCAAATAATCAGGTTTCAGGTATTAAAAAAAAAAAAAAACCATAAAAGATTTACCTGGCCTGGCACAATTGTCTGTGTGAAAAGCTTATTGAGCTCCACAAGCTTGTTTGGGGTGATGTTAAACTTTAATGCTATGCTGTTTATGGTGTCGTGATTTCCAGCCTGAAAAAAGAGTCGAAGCTTAAGATACCATAATGAACTTTCAACATACCAACTGAACTAAAACCATCTAACAGACTGTTTGCAGGGAATAGATTTGACAATCTCAATACACGCTCTGTTTAACAGCTTACGTGATAAGCCAGTACCAATAAAAAGATATTCTCCCATACTATACAGTAGATAAAATGAAGAGGTGTTACAGATGTCCCTCTCCTATTCTCACAAAGCAGCACCACCTTATTTAGAACTGGTCTAGTGAGTGAGGGAAAGACACACGCTGGAAAGCTCATTACACCTTCAGTAGTTGCACCACATCAGGGATTTGTGCTGTTCCCAGCTGGGACACTCACTCTGCATGATATGGGGTGCAGTCCCCGTTCAGGCACCTTACCAGCTCACATGGAGACCTCCTGGGCAGAGCTACTCCTCTGAGCTGCTGTAGCAGCACACTGCTGCACTGATTTGGCTTGGAGAAAGAGCTCATATCATCTCAGGACCAAGCACAGGCCAACAACTTGATGACCTCTCGCCAAGGGGAGAGGCGTGAGGACAAGGCAGGGCCAGGCCCAGCCAAACCCACAGCCGGGGCCAGGAGCGGGAAGACGCTGCCCTCCTGGGGAGCCCTTTCCTGCAGTCCTAGCTGCAGCTCCGGAGGGAGGTCAGGGAGGAAAGGACGGGGAGCGGCAGCGCAGGGCTTCTGGCATTTGGGCTTTGCCGCGACCTTTGCTATTTCCAGAGAGCAAGAGGCCGACAGTAAAAACGAGGGTGAGGACTCGCCTGCCCCACTGCAATGTACACAGCAGTGTCCTGCTCCTGAGCCTCCTGCCAGCCCGCTTCCACAGCGAGACTGATGCTTGGAATTATTCTGGAATACTATTTCAGAATAAGAAAATGACTGCTCTACTAAAGAGCCGTGGTGCAGAAGTAAAAACAGGACTAGCAGCCGTGAGAAGAGGCAGAGGACCTGGGTTGAACAGTGGTTCAGGATGTGAACCTAGCTCTCCTCACAGAATGATATTTAGAGCAATCCCTACTGAGATAGGTACAAACAGCAGCCAGTATTCACTTGCTGCTTTCAGTTTTGTGCCACTGACTCCCTCTCGGCCTCAACAGCTCCACTTTCAAAAAGCAGACATGAACAAACCACACAGCAATACTTACAGTGTATTCTATGGTACCATGGGGTTTCTGAGAAACCATTTTTTTCTCTTTCTTTTCATTGGTTTTGTTTTGATTGTCATCTAAAGAGAAAAAAATATTCAAGTAATTGACTTTCAAGATGTTTGTCAATATGTTTTGAAGGAGATCTACAGGATGTGTGAATTTCAGCTGCGAACAGGAACAAGAGAACACATCAAAAATATCTATTAGGCCTTAAAATTGCACTGCAAGGCAAGCAAAACTTCAAGTACAGCAGGTTTAGTAACATTTGGGAACTCTGCAAGAGTAAGGTATACATAGTGCCCTGTCAATACAGCACTGCTCCCTTGTTTTTCTCCATGATTTCTACATTATTCAGCTGTTGGATGCAAGTACTTTGTGTAATGAGCTGCTATCAAGACTGAGGCAGAAAACAGCAGATGAACCTATTCATAGAATCATAAAGACTGGAAAAGACATCTAAGATCAGCAAGTCAAACCATCATCCCAACACGACCACAACCATTAAACCATAACCCCAAGTGCCACATCTACATGTTTTTTGACCAGCTCCAGGGATGGTGACTCCAGCACCCCCCCAAGGAAGCCTGTTCGAATGCCTCACCACTCTTTCAGGAAAGAAATTCTTCCAAATATCCAATCTAAACCTCCCCTGGTGCTTCTTAAGCCCATTTCCTCTTGTCCTATCGCTAGTAACCTGGGAGAAGAGACCAACATCCACCTCACTACAACCTCCTTTCAGGTGGCTGTAGAGAGCAATGAGGTCTACCCTCAGCCCCCTCTTCTTCGATACTGCATCGCTAAGACCACAACAAGTACTGGTCCATCACCACTTCAGCACCAACACGTTGTATTTAAGTACTATTTGAAACTCAGAAGGTAGAAGTATGCCAAGACTCCTGCAAAGCGCACGTCCATATGGAACACAGTCAAGCGTCAGAAGGCACAAAGCTTGCCCAGAAGACGTTTTCCACCAGCTGCAGTAGGCAGAACTCGGCTGCGCTTGCGGAAGCCCTTCAGGACCCGAGAGGCGCAGCCGAGCT